>NC_084568.2:29082500-29327500 GCF_033978685.3 Nerophis lumbriciformis | reverse complement strand
CCCGCGACCCCAAAAGGGAATAAGCGGTAGAAAATGGATGGATGGATGGAATATTGAATGTAAATATATATTGACAGTAATATGATGATATGGTCAATACTACAGTGATTAGATGAATATTTTCTATCACCACATTTGTATCATGGTTGACAATCTTAGGACATAAGTTCCTGGACACAGAAGGAGTTAAAGTGCAAACACCAAATTTGCCAATCAGAGCCAATAGTAGTTTTTGCTCACAATATTGTTTTGTTGAAATGTTGATGTGATATTGTCACACCGCCATCCCCTTTTTGTTTATCATTGATCAAAAGTTTAATCATTCAATCATTTGACTCTAGAAAGAGGTTCCGCAGCCTCCGAAGCAGAACCTCCAGGTTCTGTAACAGCTTCTTCCCTCAGGCCGTAAGACTCTTGAACGCATCATAATTATCCCCTCAACTCCCCCCAAAATGGATTAACTCGCTGGAATAAAAAAGACAATATAACATACATCCATAAACGTGGATGCATATGAAAAAGTGCAATATATTTGTCTGTACAGTAATCTATTTATTTATTTATATACCGTATTTTCCGCACTATAAGGCGCACCGGATTATTAGCCGCACCTTCTATGAATTACATATTTCATAATTTTGTCCACCAATAAGCCGCCCCGGACTAAAAGCCGCGCCTACGCTGCGCTAAAGTGAATGTCAAAAAAACGCTGCGCTAAAGTGAATGTCAAAAAAACAGTCAGATAGTTCAGTCAAACTTTAATAATATATTGAAAACCAGCGTTCTAACAACTCTGTCCCAAAATGTACGCAAATGTGCAATCACAAACATAGTAAAATTCAAAATGGTGTAGAACAATAGCAACATAATGTTGCTCGAACGTTAATGTCACAACACACAAAATAAACATAGCGCTCACCTTCTGAAGTTATTCTTCATTCGTAAATCCTTCGAATTCTTCGTCTTCGGTGTCCGAATTGAAAAGTTGGGCGAATACGGGATCCAAAATGGCCGGTTCCGTCTCGTCGAAGTCACCGGAGTCAGTGTCACTGTTGTCCAGCAGTTCTGTGAATCCTGCCTTCCGGAAAGGTCGGACCACAGTTGTGACCGAAACTATCTGCCCAGGCATTTACGATCCACTGGCAGATGTTGGCGTATGTCGACCGGCGCTATCTGCCCGTCTTAGTGAAGGTGTGTTCGCCTTCGGAGCTGTGTGAAAAAAGCCACCCGGCCTCTTCGCGTAAACTTCCCTTAACCACTCGCTCATCTTTTCTTCATCCATCCATCCCTTCGAGTTAGCTTTTATGATGACGCCGGCTGGAAAGGTCTCTTTTGGATGGGTGGAAGTTAGCATGGCAAGCTAGAACCACAGTGAAGGATGACTCCTCATTCCCTGTGGTGCGAATATTCACCGTACGTGCTCCCGTTCCACAGTGCAGTTCACAGGAATATCAGTTGCTGTGAAATACGGTAGTAATCCGTGTGCGGATGGAGAGATTGCGTCTTTTTATGAACCGGATCCTTGTCGCGTAGTAGGAGCCATTTTGTGGTTTTTACAGATGTAAACAGGAAATGAAACGTACGGTGATATCCGCGCGTTTTTTCTTCTTCTTCCGGGGGCGGGTGAAGCGCTTCCTGTTCTATGGGGGCGAGTGCTTTCCTTGGCGGTTGCTTGCGTAGAAGAAGAAGCGCTTCCTGTTCTACCGGGAAAAAAGATGGCGGCTGTTTACCGAAGTTGCGAGACCGAAACTTTATGAAAATGAATCGTAATAAAGCGCACCGGGTTATTAGGCGCACTGTCAGCTTTTGAGAAAAATTGTGGTTTTTAGGTGCGCCTTATAGTGCGGAAAATACGGTATGCACCTTATTGCTTTTTTATCCTGCACTAATGAGCTAATGTAACAAAATTCCATTCTTATCTGTACTGTAAAGTTCAAATTTGAATGACAATAAAAAGGAAGTCTATCATGAAGTAGGAATTATTCATTTTAAATCAAATATTTTCATAGATTGAGCATAAAAACTTTATGATATAATGACTCTAAATATGTTAGTTCATGTCGAGACATTAAGGCAGTGTTTTTATACCTTTTTTGAGCAAAGGCACATTTTTTTAATAAAGAAAATACGGAGGCACACCACCAGCAGAAAATGTTCAAAAATAAAACTCCACCAGGTTGTCGTGCCTTATTTTGAGTCTGTTGTTGTTTTCCTGTGTGTCGTGCTTCAGTTCCTGTCTGTGACCCTTCCTTCCTGTTTTGTTGTTTGTTTTCCTGTAGCAGTTTCACGCCTTCCTTTGAGTGCTATTGCCTGACCTGCTTTGTGTTAGCAATCGAGACTATTTAAGTTGTGCGTACGCTTCTTTGTGGGGACATTGTTGATTGTCATGTCATGTACGGATGTACTTTGTGGACGCAATCTCTGCTCCACACCCTGTAAGTCTTTGCTGTCGTCCAGCATTCTGTTTTTGTTTACCTTGTCGCAAGTTCAGTTTTGCTTTCGTTTTGCATAGCCATCCCTATGCTTCAGTGCCTTTCCCTTTTGTGCATTTTTGGTTTAATCATTGCATACCATTTTACCTGCACGCCGTCTCCCGCTGTGCTCTGCATATTGGGATCACGACAAACCATCCTCGACGCGTTTCGACTTCTACAAAGCAATGACCTACCTGCTGCCACCTACTGGCGTGGAGTACTACATGGTTAACCTGCCGAGCTCTATACAGCACAGACACTCGACAACGGCACATTATTTGCAGATTATAATTATTGATTTGCAAAAAAATGTTTTTCGGGACCAATTAGGTGAAGTTGCACACCAGACAATATCTCGCGGCACACTCTCAGCAGTACTCACTTGTAGTACACATTTCCACCACTTGTGGCAGTAATGACAATAGCAAACTAAAGTCAGAGAAGTTTCTTTAGCGCGGTGAAGCTGTATTTTCATTTACAGTTTAGTTAAGAAACATCTATTATTATTAATTACGATTATTTTACTTTATGTTTTAAAATGCCATATAATGGCGCTGATAATCGGTCGTTTCCTGCTTAATAAATAGCTGACTTATTCAGCAGCGGCAGCCAAAAGATGCAATTCCACTCCCACAGACGCGAGTCCCACGCTGTGTGAAATGCACTCTCCCGTTGTTCACACACAAATGGCAATAAAAGCAGTTTGAATTAGTTTCTAATGAAAGGAAGTTTGATCCTGCAGGGCAAAGAATCACAGCAGAGGAGCTGCGGGCTCACGTGGACCCAGAAAGGACTTTATGTTACCTCTGTGGACCTCCACCCATGATTGAGGCCATCTCCAGAACCCTCCAAGACCTGGGCCTGGCACAGGACAGGATCGTGTTTGAGAAGTGGTGGTAGTGACATCATCAGCGTCTTGCCCACTTGGGACCAGGATGATGCCGTGTTTGTGGTGCAGGTGACAATGTGAACAATACATGGGATATTTATTAGACTTGGACTTACACAAACTTTAACGATCCACAAGGGAAATTGGACTGAAAACAAGCTTTTACTCGGCTCCCAGGTGCCAAATCCTACACTGATTCTTACAAAAGTATTTTTCTTGTCGTGCTTAAAACCGGCTGCTACACAGCAGACTGTCATGGAGCCTCCAGGTGGCCTCTGATTGGTCCACATTCCTCTCAGCAGGGGGCCACCCATTGGTTTCCAGCGAGGAAATAAATGAGATTGAAGAAACGCTTAATTTATCGCCATTTTTATGTAAATACAACACATCCACAGTAGTCGGGAATAAATAACAATGTTGTAACAACATCAATGACAGGAAACTGCTTACGAATACTCTGTTTCCGTAGCAACGGCTGCCTAAATAAACATTCCACATCAATCATTCTTACGATTCATGTAAGAAAGTACGTTTCTCTGGAAATTAACAAAGGGCCGTTTCTTGGGCCAGCTCAGTTCTCGCACGGCACTTTCTCAGAAGAACGTCTCCAAGTTGTACAAATGAACACAAATTGTGTGAACAGGCCTGTGAGAAAGTAGTAAAACGAGTCCAAATAATACTTTCATTGTGCAACAACAACACCCGAGCAGCAAAGTGCAATGGGACTCATCATTAGGTACACCTGCACTTCCCCTCATTCATGTTGCTAATGATGCAACTTTTTCTCTTCCAAACCTTGACCAGTCATAGTGCAGACAGCAGGAAGGGGACTCGTATGGTTTACCTGACACATGAAAAGTGTCGAATTCTGCGATACTCTATCCACTTTAGCCACCAGATGGCAGTAGAGTGTTGGATTTTTTAAAAATGTGTTTTGTGGCAATTCCAACTTTGACCACAGCGTCAGAGCTTTCCATCATTTTCAGCTGACAGCATTAGGAAATGACTACCCCTCTTCCTCTCACGTGAGATCCACCCATATTATTTAGTATGTTTGATCAAGTGAAATGAATCAATGTGCGGTATGGGGAAATCTAACCCTATGCTGTCTTTAAGTGTAAGTTTTTGCAGACACCGAGTAATAATTCATGAAACGAAGCGCAAGACGCCGTTAGTTGAAATAAAATACCTTTATTGTCGTTGCCTTCAAAATAAGAGCACCGCTCCAGTAAAATGCCAATAAGCCACACACAACAACAATCAGCAGATATAAATAGTAGCCGTGTTAAGAAAAGATGAATAAGCACTAATACAAGTGCAGTGCCTTGATGAAGGTGATGTGTGTGACTGTTCAGGAAAATATCTTTCTAAATATGCTCCTTCTTTTTTTGAGACATCTTTAACACTTCCCTGACGTCAAAAGTTCAAATAGTGTGGGGACAGTCTTTTGATGCGTTTGTGGATTCATATCATGATGCGGACACGTTTGTTGCTGGATACTTTTTAACTCACTTCTGCTTTGGGGATGTAAATTTAAATTAAGGACCTGTTTTATTAATGTCTCGCTCGTGTGCTTAGCTGTTGTGTAGCTGCTAGCTCCTAATAGCCTAGCATGTTTACATTTTCTAAGATTGAAGAAATTGTGTTCCTTTTGGAGGACATTTAGATGTTAAGTAGGTTTGCACGCGCAAACTCCCAGCAGGACTGCTTGTATCGCACATGACATAACACACAAGGAAACACCCAGCAGGACTGCTTGTTATCGCACATGATAACACACAAGTAAACACCCTGCAGGACTGCTTGTATCAAACATGATATCACACACACACATCCTGCAGGACTGCTTGTATCACACATGATATCACACTCAAGTAAACACCCTGCAGGACTGCTTGTATTGCACATGATATCACACACAAGTAAACATCCTGCAGGGCTGCTTGTAATACACATGATATCACACAACTAAACAGGCTGCAGGACTGCTTGTATCGCACATGATATCACACACAAGTAAACACCCTGCAGGAGTGTTTGTATTGCACATGATATCACACACAAGTAAACACCATGCAGGACTGCTTGTATTGTACAAGATATCACACACAAACAGCCTGCAGGACTGCTTGTATCGCACATGATGTCACACACAAGTAAACAGTCTCCAAGACTGCTTGTATCGCACATGATGTCACACACAAGTAAACAGTCTCCAAGACTGCTTGTATCGCACGTGATGTCACACACAAGTAGACACTGCAGGACTGCTTGTATCAGACATGATATCAGACGCAAACATGCTGCAGGACTGCTTGTATCGCACATGATGTCACACACAAGGAAACAGGCTGCAGGACTGCTTGTATCGCACATGATATCACACAAAATTAAACACCCTGCAGGACTGCTTGTAATGCACATGATATCACACACAAGTAAACACCCTTCAGGACTGCTTGTATCGCACATGATATCACACACAAGTAAACAGGCTGCAGAACTGCTTGTATCGCACATGATGTCACACACAAGTAGACACTGCAGGACTGCTTGTATCAGACATGATATCAGAGGCAAACATGCTGCAGGACTGCTTGTATCGCACATGATGTCACACACAAGTAAACAGGCTGCAGGACTGCTTCTATCGCACATGATATCACACAAAATTAAACACCCTGCAGGACTGCTTGTATTGCACATGATATCACACACAAGTAAACACCCTGCAGGACTGCTTGTATCACACATGATATCACGCACAAGTAAACAGGCTGCAGGACGGCTTGTGTCGCACATGATGTCATACACAAGTAAACAGGCTGCAGCACTGCTTGTATCACACATTATATCACACACAAGTAAACAGTCTCCAGGACTGCTTGTATCGCACATGATATCACATACAAGTAAACACTCTGCAGGAGTGCTTATATTTCACATGATATCACACACAGGTAAACACCCTGCAGGACTGCTTGTATCGTACAAGATATCACACGCAAACATCCTGCAGGACTGCTTGTATCGTACACGATATGACACACAAGTAAACAGGCTGCAGAACTGCTTGTATCGCACATGATCTCACACACAAGTAAACACCCTGCAGGACTGCTTGTATCGCACATGATATCACATACATTTAAACACCCTGCAAGAGTGGTTGAATTGCAGATGATATCACACACAAATGAACACCCTGCAGGACTATTGTATCACACATGATGTGACACACAAGTAAACACTCTGCAGGACTGCTTGTATCAGGCATGATACCAGACGCAAACAGACACAAGTAAACATGCTGTAGGACTGCCTGTATCGCACATGATATCACACACAAGTAAACACCCTGCAGGACTGCTTGTATCGCACATGATATCACACACAAGTAAACAGGCTGCAGGACTGCTTGTATCGCACATGATATCACACACAAGTAAATACCCTGCAGGACTGCTTAATCGCACATTTTATCATCCACAAATAAACACACTGCAGGACTGCTTGTATCGCACGATATAGCACACACAAACATCTTGCAGGACTGCTTATATCGCACATGTTATCACACACAAGTAAACGCGCTGCAGGACTGCTTGTATCGCACATGATATCACACACAGGTAAACACCTGATTTTTTGCTAATATCGGACAAACTGGCATGTGTTTTTGTTGCTCACAGAAATCTACGACTTCAGTGGTGTGAAAGTTTAACACAAGGTGTCCACTAGGTGGTGCCACTAAAGATGTCCTGTGGGATACATGGTAGTCACAATGTGCGTAGCACTCATGTTCCTTTAGTTCAAGTCCTGTCGTTGGCAAAGAGCAGAAAACAACAACTTTGGCTGTAGGACACTTCCACTATTGCCACCGTCCTTGCCAGTCAATAACAGCAATTACAGAGGAAAGAGGAGTGTTGTTGCAGCTGGAACTAATCAAAGTGTCGTTGGTGTGAGTCATTTTCGTAGCAAATTGTAAATGTGCGTGTACAATGAAGGACGTGAACGAGAGGGCTAGCGCATGATGCTAATAATAATATTAGTTCTCTGAGTAAAATAGAACAGGAAAAGTTTTTTTTTTTTAAAGTGTATTTGTTGTCATCCAGCTGCTTTATTTACATTTGATCTTGATACGATCACAGTTTGCATTCTAACGTTGGTTAAAACACCAAAGAAAATTTCTCATGCACTCCAAATCATTGCACCAATTCTAGTCTGCTTCTAATTGCTCCTCAGCTGTGGTCTGTATGGCGCTGGCTTGTATTACACTTTTCCACCACTTGTGGCAGTAATGACAAGACTGCCATAGAAGACGATGACTAAAGTGGTGAAGCTGGGTTTTCATTTTATTGACAGTTTAGTTGAGAAATGAATGAGGTTATAAGGACATTATTGTATGTTGTTTATTTTTGGTCAGTTATTGAAGTCCCTTCTTCTGCCGTATGTTTGATGACTATTTATTTTTCTAATCAGCCTAAAGATGAGGCGTTCAATAAATCTTTTCATCTTTTTGGCGAAGGTGATTTCATAACATATGTCAGATAGAATGATTGAATATGATGTGAGACGACTAATTCAGTGTAAATATTTGGCCCCTCTGTAGTGGAAAACCTTGTTATCTTTCAAAGTGTTGTCCTGAAGCTGGTGGGATAGTTAGTTTTATGCTAATGAGGTGATGAATATTCATGGTGCAGGTGTGCCTAATGAAGAGGCCAGTACTCGGGTAAAAAAGGAACAATACGTCAACAGACGCCAGAAAAGAGCTGATGTCGGACGCGCTCCTCCATCTTCACGTCCGCTTTGACTCCTCCCCCTCCGCGACACACGTCCGTCCATGTCACCGTCTTCCTGGCCGCCAGACCGCCGTCAACGTCCGTCTCCTCTTCCCGCTCCCCAAGGGACTGCAGGCTGCCCGACAGGAAGGGGCGGTCCCTGTCAGCGTGCCCCTCCCCCTCCTCGCCGCTCCACGTCCGCAGCCCGTCCGCCTGCTGGTCGCCCGCACGCCGCAGCGTGTCCATCTGCGTGTCGAGGACCAGGGAGCGATCCTCGCCCTCCTCCAGCATCTCGCCGCTCGCGTGCTTCTTGGTCCTGTGGCGACCTCGCCGGGTCAGCAACTGGAACCAGAACCAGAACCAGTTTCAGCTCGTCTTCTTTCCCGCTGACCAAACGCAACAAATACTGTCAAATACTACAGTACATGAATGTATACTAATACTATCAAATATTACAGTACATGAATGTATACTAATACTATCAAATATTGCAGTACATGAAGGTATACTAATACTATCAAATATTACAGTAAAGGAATGTACACTAATACTATCAAATATTACAGTACATGAATGTATACTAATACAATCAAATATAACAGTACACGAATGTATACTAATACTATCAAATATTACAGTAAAGGAATGTATACTAATACTATCAAATATTACAGTACATGAATGTATACTAATACTATCAAATATTACAGTAAAGGAATTTACAACAATTTTATCAAATATTACAGTACATGAATGTATACTAATACTATCAAATATTACAGTACATGAATGTATACTAATACTATCAAATACTACAGTACATGAATGTATACTAATACTATCAAATATTACAGTAAAGGAATGTACACTAATACTATCAAATATTACAGTACATGAATGTATACTAATACTATCAAATATTACAGTAAAGGAATGTATACTAATACTATCAAATATTACAGTACATGAATGTATACTAATACTATCAAATATTACAGTAAAGGAATGTACACCAATACTATCAAATACTACAGTACATGAATGTATACTAATACTATCAAATATTACAGTACATGAATGTATACTAATACTTTCAAATATTACAGTACATGAATGTAAACTAATACTATCAAATATTACAGTAAAGGAATGTATACTAATACTATCAAATATTACAGTACATGAATGTATACTAATACTATCAAATATTACAGTAAAGGAATGTACACCAATACTATCAAATACTACAGTACATGAATGTATACTAATACTATCAAATATTACAGTACATGAATGTATACTAATACTTTCAAATATTACAGTAAAGGAATGTATACTAATACTATCAAATATTACAGTAAAGGAATGTACACCAATCTTATCAAATATTACAGTACATGAATATACTAATACTATCAAATATTACAGTACATTAATGTATACTAATACTATCAAATATTACAGTACATGAATGTATACTAATACTATCAAATACTACAGTACATGAATGTATACTAATACTATCAAATATTACAGTAAAGGAATGTACACCAATATTATAAAATATTACAGTACATGAATGTATACTAATACTTTCAAATATTACAGTACATGAATGTAAACTAATACTATCAAATATTACAGTACATTAATGTATACTAATACTATCGAATATTACAGTACATGAATGTATACTAATACTATCAAATATTACAGTACATGAATGTATACTAATACTATCAAATACTACAGTACATGAATGTATACTAATACTATCAAATATTACAGTAAAGGAATGTACACCAATACTATCAAATACTACAGTACATGAATGTATACTAATACTATCAAATATTACAGTAAAGGAATGTACACCAATATTATCAAATACTACAGTACATGAATGTATGCTAATACTATCAAATACTACAGTACATGAATGTATACTAATACTATCAAATATTACAGTACATGAATGTATACTAATACTTTCAAATATTACAGTACATGAATGTAAACTAATACTATCAAATATTACAGTAAAGGAATGTATACTAATACTATCAAATATTACAGTACATGAATGTATACTAATACTATCAAATATTACAGTAAAGGAATGTACACCAATTTTATCAAATATTACAGTACATGAATGTATACTAATACTATCAAATATTACAGTAAAGGAATGTATACTAATACTATCAAATATTACAGTACATGAATGTATACTAATACTATCAAATATTACAGTAAAGGAATGTACACCAATATTATAAAATATTACAGTACATGAATGTATACTAATACTTTCAAATATTACAGTACATGAATGTACACAAATACTATCAAATATTACAGTACATGAATGTATACTAATACTATCAAATATTACAGTACATGAATGTATACTAATACTATCAAATATTGCAGTACATGAAGGTATACTAATACTATCAAATATTACAGTAAAGGAATGTACACTAATACTATCAAATATTACAGTACATGAATGTATACTAATACAATCAAATATAACAGTACACGAATGTATACTAATACTATCAAATATTACAGTAAAGGAATGTATACTAATACTATCAAATATTACAGTACATGAATGTATACTAATACTATCAAATATTACAGTAAAGGAATTTACAACAATTTTATCAAATATTACAGTACATGAATGTATACTAATACTATCAAATATTACAGTACATGAATGTATACTAATACTATCAAATACTACAGTACATGAATGTATACTAATACTATCAAATATTACAGTAAAGGAATGTACACTAATACTATCAAATATTACAGTACATGAATGTATACTAATACTATCAAATATTACAGTAAAGGAATGTATACTAATACTATCAAATATTACAGTACATGAATGTATACTAATACTATCAAATATTACAGTAAAGGAATGTACACCAATACTATCAAATACTACAGTACATGAATGTATACTAATACTATCAAATATTACAGTACATGAATGTATACTAATACTTTCAAATATTACAGTACATGAATGTAAACTAATACTATCAAATATTACAGTAAAGGAATGTATACTAATACTATCAAATATTACAGTACATGAATGTATACTAATACTATCAAATATTACAGTAAAGGAATGTACACCAATACTATCAAATACTACAGTACATGAATGTATACTAATACTATCAAATATTACAGTACATGAATGTATACTAATACTTTCAAATATTACAGTAAAGGAATGTATACTAATACTATCAAATATTACAGTAAAGGAATGTACACCAATCTTATCAAATATTACAGTACATGAATATACTAATACTATCAAATATTACAGTACATTAATGTATACTAATACTATCAAATATTACAGTACATGAATGTATACTAATACTATCAAATACTACAGTACATGAATGTATACTAATACTATCAAATATTACAGTAAAGGAATGTACACCAATATTATAAAATATTACAGTACATGAATGTATACTAATACTTTCAAATATTACAGTACATGAATGTAAACTAATACTATCAAATATTACAGTACATTAATGTATACTAATACTATCGAATATTACAGTACATGAATGTATACTAATACTATCAAATATTACAGTACATGAATGTATACTAATACTATCAAATACTACAGTACATGAATGTATACTAATACTATCAAATATTACAGTAAAGGAATGTACACCAATACTATCAAATACTACAGTACATGAATGTATACTAATACTATCAAATATTACAGTAAAGGAATGTACACCAATATTATCAAATACTACAGTACATGAATGTATGCTAATACTATCAAATACTACAGTACATGAATGTATACTAATACTATCAAATATTACAGTACATGAATGTATACTAATACTTTCAAATATTACAGTACATGAATGTAAACTAATACTATCAAATATTACAGTAAAGGAATGTATACTAATACTATCAAATATTACAGTACATGAATGTATACTAATACTATCAAATATTACAGTAAAGGAATGTACACCAATTTTATCAAATATTACAGTACATGAATGTATACTAATACTATCAAATATTACAGTAAAGGAATGTATACTAATACTATCAAATATTACAGTACATGAATGTATACTAATACTATCAAATATTACAGTAAAGGAATGTACACCAATATTATAAAATATTACAGTACATGAATGTATACTAATACTTTCAAATATTACAGTACATGAATGTACACAAATACTATCAAATATTACAGTACATGAATGTACACTAATACTATCAAATATTACAGTACATGAATGTACACAAATACTACAGTACATGAATGTACACAAATACTATCAAATATGAATGTACACTAATACTATCAAATATTACAGTACATGAATGTACACAAATACTGTCAAATATGAATGTACAGTAATACTATCAAATTTTACAGTACCTGAGTGTACACTAATACTATCAAATATTACAGTACATTAATGTATACTAATACGATCACATATTACAGTACATGAATGTACACAAATACTATTAAATATTACAGTACATGAATGTACACTAATACTATCAAATATTACAGTACTTGAATGTATACTAATACTATCCAATATTACAGTACATTAATGTATACTAATACTATCCAATATTACAGTACATTAATCTATACTAATACTATCAAATATTACAGTACATGAATGTACACAAATACTATTAAATATTACAGTACATGAATGTACACTAATACTATCAAATATTACAGTACTTGAATGTATACTAATACTATCCAATATTACAGTACATTAATCTATACTAATACTATCAAATATTACAGTACATGAATGTATACTAATACTATCAAATGCTACAGTACATGAATGTACACAAATACTATCAAATATTACAGTACATGAATGTGCACAAATACTATCAAATATTACAGTATATGAATGTACACAAATAATACAGGACATGAATGTACACAAATACTATCAAATATTACAGTACATGAATGTGCACAAATACTATCAAATATTACAGTATATGAATGTACACAAATAATACAGGACATGAATGTACACAAATACTATCAAATATTACAGTACATGAATGTGCACAAATACTACAGTACATGAATGTACACAAATACTATCAAATATGAATGTACAGTAATACTATCAAATTTACAGTACATTAATGTACACAAATACTATTAAATATTGCAGTACATTAATACACTAATATTATCAAATATTACAGTACATGAATGTACACACATATTACAGTACATGAATGTATACTAATACTATCCAATATTACAGTACATTAATCTATACTAATACTATCAAATATTACAGTACATGAATGTACACAAATACTATCAGATACTACAGTACATGAATGTACACAAATACTATCAAATATGAATGTACAGTAATACTATCAAATATTACAGTACATGAGTGTACACTAATACTATCAAATATTACAGTACATTAATGTATACTAATACTATTAAACATTACAGTATATGAATACACTAATACTATCAAATATTACAGTACATGAATGTATACTAATACTATCCAATATTACAGTACATTAATCTATACTAATACTATCAAATATTACAGTACATGAATGTACACAAATACTATCGAATATTACAGTACATGCATGTACCCTAATACTATCAAATACTACAGTACACGAATGTACACAAATACTATCAAATATTACAGTACATAAATGTACCCTAATACTATCAAATACTACAGTACACGAATGTACACTAATACTATCAAATATAACAGTACATGAATGTACACTACTGCTATCAAATATTACAGTACAGGAATGTGTATCAATACTATCAAATATTACAGTACTGGAATGTACACTAATACTATCAAATATTACAGTTCATGAATGTACACAAATACTGTCAAATATTACAGTCCATGAATGTACACTAATACTATCAAATATTACAGTACATTAATGTACACTAGCACTATCAAATATTACAGTACATGAATGTATACTAATACTGTCAAATATTACAGTACATGGATGTACACAACTTATTATATATCACAGTACATAAATATATATAAGTATTATGATATATTACAGTAGATGAATGTACAGAAGTATTATTAAATATTACAGTACATGAAATATGGAAGTATTATATATAAGAGTACATGAATGTATAGAAGTATTATATATTACAGTACAAAATGTCAAATATTACAGTACATGGATGTACACAACTTATTATACATCACATAATACTATGGAAGTATTATTATATATCACAGTACATTCGGATACTACGTTCACCTACCTTGAAGTCTTTCCTCCTGCGCTGTAAAACGGGTCTCTGAAGGAAGAGGATCTGTTTGGTGGACAAACTGCCGTCGCTGCAGAAAGACGGTAAAACAAATGTTAAACCTGAACGCGTGAGGAATGATTTATTTTGTTCAGACGACAGGTGACAGGTCTATATATAGAGAGGGATATACAGTATATATAGATTGATATATAGAACTGCAGTTGCAACAAGATCCAGGATAGTTGAGTGGTTAACATGACTGCCCATGGAATTGTCTCCCAGCTGAGTGGATTGGTAACTCACTGTTTAGTTTCACTGCTATCATACAGTAGGTCACTCACAGATAAATATCAATCAGTAGATTCCTGTTTTAACATCACCCAGGATAGCTCAATGGGTAACACTACTAACTCTCAATAAAGTTTACATGTACCGAGTTGCTGTAAGAATGTATTAATATTTTGTATTTTGTTTCACCTCCATCGTAGTTTACTACGACAGGTGTCCTGATTCAAATCCTTAACTTGGAAGACTCTGATTGCATCTATTTATAGGCTGGAGTCATGCTTAATTGGACCCCGGATAGCTCGATGGTAACACTCCTAATGAAGGCGTACTGGGTTTGAATCCCAGTGGGTTCTATGTTTTGTTTCACCTCAATTGTAGTTTACTACAACAGGTGTTGTATGCGCACAACAAGACCCAGGATAGGTCAATGGTTATGACAGCTACCTCTCAGTCGGTAGAATGGGCTTCAAATCCGTGACTTGGAAGTTCAAGTTGTATTTTTCACTTCTATCATAGTTCACTGATTGCATTTGTGTACGAGCAAAAATCATGTCTTGCTGGGACCCAGGATAGCTCAATGGTCAACACTGTGGGCTCCCAAAACAGGGGTACTTGGTTTCAGTAATTTGACTGTATGGTGTCAAAATGACATGCATTAATGTTATGGGCTCGTTCCTTAATTTACATATAGTTAAAAATCAAGTAAATGCTAAAGATAAGAGTAATCAAAAATAAAATGTCAAATAGTCAACGATGACACCTCAGGGGTTACCTGTGAGTGTGTCAGAGAGAGAGTGTGTGTGTGTGTGTGTGTGAGCGTGAGTGTAATTCCTGAGGTGGGTGCGAACAGGAGTAAAAAGTTAATAACAAAGAGCGTTGACCTTTGCGCTCTCCTGGGTACGATTCAAAAATAGGTTAATTCTAATTGGATTAAAAAAAAAGTTAATTCAATAATTATTTATGTTAACATTACATGGGAGAGGTGACACAGTCACACTAAATGTCACCTTCATGCCTTCAGCCATAGTTTCCTAAATTACATATCAACCCAGCCAGGATTGAACCCAGTACCCTTCAATCTGAGTCAACAGTCTTAACCACTGGGATATCCTGGGTCTTGTGAATAGAAGATTTTGTTACACACACATATATAATCGAGGACACCTTGCTCGGTAAAGTATGATGGAGGTGGAACAAAATACTGTCACCCAGAATGGGGTTCGAACCCAGCATCCTTCATTCTTAGTCAACAGTCTTAACCACTGAGCTATCCTGGGTAGTGTCAAGAAAAAGAAAAGGTAATCGAGGAATCCATGCTCAGTAAAGTATGATGGAGGTAGAACAAATTACTGTCAACCAGAGTGAGGTTGAAACCCAGCAACCTTCATTCCAAGTCAACAGTCTTAACCACTAAACTATCCTGGGTCTTGTGAAACCAAGATTTTGTTCCATACACAACTGTAATCGAGGACACCATGCTCAGTAAAGTATGTTGGAGGTGGAACACAAAACTGTCAACCAGAGTGGGGTTCGAACACAGCTCCCTTCACTGCTAAGGACAGGAAGGCACCCCAGCGAGTGATTAAAACTGCTCAGTACATATCAGGAGCAGCCTTCCCCTCACTACAGGACATGTACTCTACCAGGGCCACCAGGAGAGCACACAACATCATAAAGGACAGTACACACCCCCAGCGCAGTCTCTTCAGCCTCCTACCATCAGGCAGACAATACAGGAGCCTGAAATCCAGGACTACGAGACTGACAAACAGTTTCTACCCACAGGCCATCAGGCTTATGAATGCTAACTTGTGAATGCTAGCCCCCCCCCCTGTTTTACTTTTATCTTTTTGAACAAAAGACAGCTACCATGACCACCCCCAAACTGTGAACCATCACTGTAGACACTTTCACCTTTGATCACTAAAGACACTTTAACTGCTGCTGTGACCCAATGTCACCTCCATATTTATACTGTTGACTGTCAATCAGAATGTGCAATAATGTTATGTTACTTACTGTGCCTTGTATATACATTTTTATTTTTATTTTTTATTTTAGCTAAGTACCGTGTGACTTGTTGAAGGGTGGACTAGCAAAGTAAGATTTTCATTGTACGGCAAACTGTCTGTTTAACTGTGCATATGACAATAAACAAACTTGAATCTTGAATCTTCATGCCAAGACAACAGTCTTAATGAGGTTTCTGAACTGCAGAGTAAGGTGGATTTGACGTTTGAGTTGAAGATTTGCAGTTTGGTCTTGAGTGATATGTTTTTTGCTTTCCAGATTTTATTTAGGATAATGAATGTGGTCCTCGCTTTTCCAATTCTGGCACTGACATCCTCCGTCCACAACAATAATGCTTCCAAGGTAAGTAAAGGTGGTAATCTCGTCTATCTGATTATGATCCATGTTTATTGGGGAGTTGTTCTTGTTGTTAATACGCAATCCCAGTTGGATTGACAGTATTTTATTCCACCTCATTGTAGTTTACTCAGCAAAGAGTCCAGGATTACCTTTCTATATGAACAGAAACATGATTTCACAATACCCAGGCTAGCCCAGTGGTTAAGACTCTTGACTTGTATTAAATAGTCTTGGGTTCACTCCCAGTTGGATTGACAGTATTTTATTCCACCTCATTGTAGTCTACTCAGCAAATAGTCCAGGATTACCTTTCTATATGAGCCGGAAACAAGACATCAAAAAACCCAGGATAGCCCAGTGGTTTAGACTCTTGACTTGTATAAAATAGTGTTGGGTTCACTCCCAGTGGGATTGACAGTGTTTTATTCCACCTCATTGTAGTTTACTCAGCAAAGAGTCCAGGATTACCTTTCTATATGAGCCACAAACATGACTTCACAATACCCAGGCTAGCCCAGTGGTTAAGACTCTTGACTTGGATTAAATAGTCGAAGGTTCACTCCCAGTTGGATTGGCAGTATTTTATTCCACATCATTATAGTTTACTCAGCAAAGAGTCCAGGATTACCTTTTTATATGAGCCGGAAACACAAAGTCAAAAGACCCAGGATAGCCCAGTGGTTAAGACTCTTGACTTGTATTAAATCGTCTTGGGTTCACTCCCAGTTGGTTTGACAGCATTTTAGTCCACCTCATTGTAGTTTACTCAGCAAAGAGTCCAGGATTACCTTTCTCTATGAGTCGGAAACACTACCGCACAAGATCCAGGGTAGCCCAGTGGTTAAGACTCTTGACTTGAATTAAATAGTCTTGGGTTCGCTCCTAGTTGGATTGACAGTATTTTATTCCACCTCATTGTAGTTTAGTCAGCAAAGAGTCGAGGATTACCTTTGTATATGAGCCAGAAAAGTGACTGCACAAGACCCAGGGTAGCCCAGTGGTTAAGACTCTTGACTTGTATTAAATAGTCTTGGGTTCACTCCCAGTTGGTTTGCCAGTATTTTATTCCACCTCATTGTAGTTTACTCAGCAAAGAGACCAGGATTACCTTTCTATATGAGCCGGAAACATGATTGCACAAGACCCAGGGTAGCCCAGTGGTTAAGACTCTTGACTTGTATTAAAAAGTCTTGGGTTCACTCCCAGTTGGATTGACAGTATTTTATTCCACCTCATTGTAGTTTAGTCAGCAAAGAGTCGAGGATTACCTTTCTATATGAGCCGGAAAAGTGACTGCACAAGACCCAGGGTAGCCCAGTGGTTAAGACTCTTGACTTGAATTAAATAGTCTTGGGTTCACTCCCAGTTGGTTTGACAGTATTTTATTCCACTTCATTGTAGTTTACTCAGCAAAGAGTCCAGGATTACCTTTCTCTATGAGTTGGAAAAACTACCGCACAAGATCCAGGGTAGCCCAGTGGTTAAAACTCTTGACTTGTATTAAATAGTCTTGGGTTCACTCCCAGTTGGTTTGACAGCAATTTATTCCACCTCATTGTAGTTTACTCAGCAAAGAGTCCAGGATTACCTTTCTCTATGAGTCGGAAACACTACTGCACAAGATCCAGGGTAACCCAGTGGTTAGGACTCTTGACTTGTATTAAAAAGTCTTGGGTTCACTCCCAGTCCGATTGACAGTATTTTATTCCACCTCATTATAGTTTAGTCAGCAAAGAGTCGAGGATTACCTTTCTATATGAGCCGGAAAAGTGACTGCACAAGACCCAGGGTAGCCCAGTGGTTAAGACTCTTGACTTGTATTAAATAGTCTTCGGTTCACTCCCAGTTGGTTTGACAGTATTTTATTCCACCTCATTGTAGTTTACTCAGCAAAGAGTCGAGGATTACCTTTGTATATGAGCCGGAAACATTACAGCACAAGACCCAGGGTAGCCCAGTGGTTAAGACTCTTGACTTGTATTAAATAGTCTTAGGTTCACTCCCAGTTGGATTGACTGTATTTTATTCCAACTCATTGTAGTTTACTCAGCAAAGAGTCCAGGATTACCTTTCTATATGAGCCGGAAACCTGATGTCAAAAGACCCAGGATAGCCCAATGGTTAAGACTCTTGACTTGTATTAAAAAGTCTTGGGTTCACTCCCAGTTGGATTGACAGTATTTTATTCCACCTCATTGTAGTTTACTCAGCAAAGAGTCGAGGATTGCCTTTCTATATGAGACGGAAACATGACAGCACAAGACCCAGGGTAGCTCAGTGGTTAAGACTCTTGACTTGCATTAAATAGTCTTGGGTTCACTCCCAGTTGGATTGACAGTATTTTATTCCACCTCATTGTAGTTTACTCAGCAAAGAGTCCAGGATTACTTTTCTCAATGAGTCGGAAACACTACCGCACAAGATCCAGGGTAGCCCAGTGGTTAGGACTCTTGACTTGTATTAAAAAGTCTTGGGTTCACTCCCAGTTGGATTGACAGTATTTTATTCCACCTCATTGTAGTTTAGTCAGCAAAGAGTCGAGGATTACCTTTCTATATGAGACGGAAACATGACAGCACAAGACCCAGGGTAGCTCAGTGGTTAAGACTCTTGACTTGTATTAAATAGTCTTGGGTTCACTCCCAGTTGGTTTGACAGTATTTTATCCCACCTCATTGTAGTTTATTCAGCAAAGAGTCCAGGATTACCTTTTTTATATGAGCCGGAAACCTGATGTCAAAAGACCCAGGATATCCCAGTGGTTAAGACTCTTGACTTGTATTAAATAGTCTTGGGTTCACGCCCAGTTGGATTGACAGTATTTTATTCCACCTCATTGTAGTTTACTCAGCAAAGAGTCGAAGATTACCTTTCTATATGAGACGGAAACATGACAGCACAAGACCCAGGGTAGCTCAGTGGTTAAGACTCTTGACTTGTATTAAATAGTCTTGGGTTAACTCCCAGTTGGTTTGACAGCATTTTATTCCACCTCATTGTAGTTTACTCAGCAAAGAGTCCAGGATTACCTTTCTCTATGAGTCGGAAACACTACTGCACAAGATCCAGGGTAGCCCAGTGGTTAAGACTCTTGACTTGTATTAAATAGTCTTGGGTTCACTCCCAGTTGGATTGACAGTATTTTATTCCACCTCATTGTAGTTTAGTCAGCAAAGAGTCGAGGATTACCTTTCTATATGAGCCGGAAAAGTGACTGCACAAGACCCAGGGTAGCCCAGTGGTTAAGACTCTTGACTTGTATTAAATAGTCTTGGGATCACTCCCAGTTTGTTTACCAGTATTTTATTCCACCTCATTGTAGTTTACTCAGCAAAGAGTCCAGGATTACCTTTCTCTATGAGTCGGAAACACTACCGCACAAGATCCAGGATAGCCCAGTGGTTAAGACTCTTGACTTGTATTAAAAAGTCTTGAGTTCACTCCCAGTTGGATTGACAGTATTTTATTCCACCTCATTGTAGTTTAGTCAGCAAAGAGTCGAGGATTACCTTTCTATATGAGCCGGAAACATGACTGCACAAGACCCAGGGTAGCCCAGTGGTTAAGACTCTTGACTTGTATTAAAAAGTCTTGGGTTCACTCCCAGTTGGATTGACAGTGTTTTATTCCACTTCATTGTAGTTTGTCAGCAAAGAGTCGAGGATTACCTTTCTATATGAGCCGGAAAAGTGATTTCGTAAGATCCTGGATAGCCCAGTGGTTAAGTCTGTTGACTTGGAATGAAAGGTGCTGGGTTTGAATCCAATGGGTGGACATGTACCATGCAAAGCTATGAGTGGAGGTTTCAGATGATGATATATTTCATGTTCCCATGTAATAATTAACTTATTTAATTTTTTTTTTTTAACTGTTTCAATTAACCTATTTTTTTTAATCGTACCCAGGAGAGCTCATTGGTCAACGCTCTTTATTATTAACTTTTTACTCCTCTTCCCCCCCACCTCAGGAATTACACTCACACACACACACACGCAACCCCTGAGGTGTATTCATTGACTATTTGACCATTTTTATTATCTTTAGTATTTACTTAATTTTTCAACTATATGTAAATCGAGCAACGAGCACATAACATTACTCAGTGTATGTCGTCTTGACGCCATACAGCCAGATTACTGATTACTTGTCTGGGGTTTGAACCAACTACCCCTGTTTTGGGAGCCCACAGTGTTGACCATTGAGCTATTCTGGGTCCCGTTTTAACATGATTTTCGCTCATATACAAATGTAATCAGTGGAGTATGATAGAAGTGAAACAAAAACCTAAATCTTCCTAGTCATGGATTTGAACCCAGTACTGCAGACTAAGAGGTAGCAGACTTACCCATCATGCTATCCTTGGACATGTTGTGACTTAAATTTTGCTCATATACAAATTCAATCAGTGAACAGTGATAGAGGTGAAATAAAAAACTACATTTTCCAAGTTATGGATTTGAAACCAGTCCTAGAGACTGAGAAGCAGCAGTCTTAACCACTGAGCTATCCTGGGTCTTGTCAAGAGAAGATTTTGTTCCGAAGAAAAGGTAATCGAGGAAACTAAGCTCAGTAAAGTATGATGGAGGTAGAACAAATTACTGTCAACCAGAGTGGGGTTTGAACACAGCTCCCCTCATGCCAAGACAACAGTCTTAACCACTGAGCTATCCTGGGTGTTGTCAAACGAAGATTTTGTTCTGTAGAAAAAGGTCATCAATGACACCTTGCTCAGTTTGAGGGGTCTCTGTATATTCAACAGAATCTTCTCTTCACAAGACCCAGGATAGCGCAATGGTTGCAACTATTGACTTGGAATAAGCGGTCTTCTGTTCAGTTGGATTACCAGTATTCTGTCCCACCTCTGGCATAGTTTACCCAGCAACGAGTCCCTGATTGGCTTTCTATATGAGCCGCAAACAACTCTTTGCAAGACCCCGGATAGCTCAGTGGTTAAGGCTCTTTACTTTGGATAAAAGGGCCTATTTTCAATCCCAGTTAGGTTGACAGGATTTTGCTCCACCTCAAGTGTAGTTTTCCCTGCAACGAGTCCCTGATTACCTTTCTATATGAGCCGGAAATAAGTCGTCACAAGACCTAGGATAACCGAGTGGTTAATAGTCTTGACTTGGCGTAAGTAGTCTTGGGTTAAATCCCAGTTGGGTTGACAGTATTTTATTCCATCTCATCATAGTTTCCTCAGCAAAGAGTCCCTGATTACCTTTCTATATGAGCCGGAAACAAATATTTACAAGGCCCAGCATATCCCGGTGGTTAAGACACTTGCTTTGGAATACGCAGACCTGGGTCCAATCCCAGTCGGGGAGACAGTATTTTTTTCCACCTCTAGCGTAGTTTACCCAGCAACAAGACCCTGATTACCTATCTGTATGAGCCGTAAAACTCATCTTCACAAGCCCAAGGGTAGCCCAGACTCTTGACTTGTATTAAATAAGTCTTGGGTTCACTCCCAGTCGGATTGACAGTATTTTATTCCACCTCATTGTAGTATACTCAGCAAAGAATCCAGGATTACCTTTCTTTATGAGCCAGAAACATGACTTCACAACTCCCAGGAGAGCCCAGTGGTTAAGACTCTTGACTTGTATTAAATAGTCTTGGGTTCACTCCCAGTTGGATTAACAGTATTTTATTCCACCTCATTGTAGTTTACTCAGCAACGAGTCCAGGATTACTTTTGTATATGAGCCGGAAACATGTAGTAAAAAGACTCAAGATAGCACAGTGGTTAAGACTCTTGACTTGTATTAAATAGTCTTGTGTTCACTGCCAGTTGGATTGGCAGTATTTTATTCCACCTCATTGTACTTTACTCAGCAAAGAGTCCAGGATTACCTTTCTATATGAGCCAGAAACATGCTTTCACAACACCCAGGATAGTCCAGTGGTTAAGACTCTTGACTTGTATTAAATAGTCTGGGGTTCACTCCCAGTTGGATTGGCAGTATTTTATTCCACCTCATTGTAGTATACGCAGCAAAGAGTCCAGGATTACCTTTCATATGAGCCGGAAACACGAAGTCAAAAGACCCAGTATAGCCCAGTGGTTAAGACTCTTGACTTGTATTAAATAGTCTTGGGTTCACTCCCAGTTGGTTTGACAGCATTTTATTCCACCTCATTGTAGTTTACTCAGCAAAGAGTCCAGGATTACCTTTCTATATGAGCCGGAAACATGACTGCACAAGACCCAGGGTAGCCCAGTGGTTAAGACTCTTGACTTGTATTAAAAAGTCTTGGGTTCACTCCCAGTTGGATTGACAGTATTTTATTCCACTTCATTGTAGTTTAGTCAGCAAAGAGTCGAGGATTACCTTTCTATATGAGCCGGAAAAGTGATCTCATAAGATCCTGGATAGCCCAGTGGTTAAGACTGTTGACTTGGAATGAAAGGTGCTAGGTTCGAATCCAATGGGTGGACATGTACCATGCAAAGCAATGAGTGGAAGTTTCAGATGATGATATATTTCACCTTCACATGTAATAAAAATTAACTTATTAAATTTTTTATTTTTTTTAACCTTTTTTTTTTTTTTTATCGTGCCCAGGAGAGCTCATTGGTCAACGCTCTTTATTATTATCTTTTTACTCCTCTTCCCCCCCACCTCAGGAATTACACTCACACACTCACACGCGCGCGCGCACACACACACACACACACACACACACACAGGTAACCCCTGAGGTGTATTCATTGACTATTTGACCATTTCTATTATCTTTAGCATTTACTTAATTTTTCAACTATATGTAAATCGAGCAAAGAGCACATAACATTACTCAGTGTATGTCGTCTTGACGCCATACAGCCAGATTACTGATTACTTGTCTGGGGTTTGAACCAACTACCCCTGTTTTGGGAGCCCACAGTGTTGACCATTGAGCTATTCTGGGTCCCGTTTTAACATGATTTTCGCTCATATACAAATGTAATCAGTGGAGTATGATAGAAGTGAAACAAAAACCTAAATCTTCCTAGTCATGGATTTGAACCCAGTACTGCAGACTGAGAGGTAGCAGACTTACCCATCATGCTATCCTTGGACATGTTGTGACATAAATTTTGCTCATATACAAATTCAATCAGTGAACAGTGATAGAGGTGAAATAAAAAACTCAATTTTCCAAGTTATGAATTTGAAACTAGTCCTAGAGACTGAGAAGCAGCAGTCTTAACCACTGAGCTATCCTGGGTCTTGTCAAGAGAAGATTTTGTTCCGAAGAAAAGGTAATCGAGGAAACCAAGCTCAGTAAAGTATGATGGAGGTAGAACAAATTACTGTCAACCAGAGTGGGGTTTGAACACAGCTCCCTTTATGCCAAGACAACAGTCTTAACCACTGAGCTATCCTGGGTATTGTCAAACGACCATTTAGTTCTGTAGAAAAAGGTCATCAAGGACACCTTGCTCAGTTTGAGGGGTCTCTGTATATTCAACAGAATCTTCTCTTCAAAAGACCCAGGATAGCGCAATGGTTGCAACTATTGACTTGGAATAAGCGGTCTTCTGTTCAGTTGGATTACCAGTATTCTGTCCCACCTCTGGCATAGTTTACCCAGCAACGAGTCCCTGATTGGCTTCCTATATGAGCCGCAAACAACTCTTCGCACGACCCCGGATTGCTCAGTGGTTAAGGCTCTTTACTCCGGATAAAAGGGCCTATTTTCAATCCCAGTTAGGTTGACAGGATTTTGCTCCACCTCAAGTGTAGTTTACCCTGCAACGAGTCTCTGATTACCTTTCTATATGAGCCGGAAATAAGTCGTCACAAGACCTAGGATAACCGAGTGGTTAATAGCCTTGACTTGGCGTAAGTAGTCTTGGGTTCAATCCCAGTTGGGTTGACAGTATTTTATTCCATCTCATCGTAGTTTCCTCAGCAAAGAGTCCCTGATTACCTTTCTATATGAGCCGGAAACAAACATTTACAAGGCCCAGCATATCCCGGTGGTTAAGACACTTGCTTTGAAATACGCAGGCCTGGGTTCAATCCCAGTCGGGGAGACAGTATTTTTTTCCACCTCTACCGTAGTTTACCCAGCAACAAGACCCTGATTACCTCTCTGTATGAGCCGTAAAACTCATCTTCACAAGCCCAAGGGTAGCCCAGACTCTTGACTTGTATTAAATAGTCTTGGGTTCACTACCAGTCGGATTGACAGTATTTTATTCCACCTCATTGTAGTATACTCAGCAAAGAGTCCAGGATTACCTTTCTTTATGAGCCAGAAACATGACTTCACAACACCCAGGAGAGCCCAGTGGTTAAGACTCTTGACTTGTATTAAATAGTCTTGGGTTCACTCCCAGTTGGATTGACAGTATTTTATTCCACCTCATTGTAGTTTACTCAGCAAAGAGTCCAGGATTACCTTTCTACATGAGCCAGAAACATGACTTCACAATACCAAGGATAGCCCAGTGGTAAAGACTCTTGACCTGTACTAAATAGTCTTGGGTTCACTCCCAGTTGGATTGACAGTATTTTATTCCACCTCATTGTAGTTTACTCAGCAAAGAGTCCAGGATTACCTTTCTATATGAGCCGGAAACACTACTTCACAAGACCCTGGATAGCCCAGTGTTTAAGACTGTTGACTCGGATTGAAGGATGCTGGGTTCCAATCCAATGGATGGACATGTACCATGCAAAACTACGAGTGGAGGTTTCATGTGATGATATATTTCACCTTCACATGTAATAAAAACATAATAATTAACTTATTTTATTTTTATTTTTTTAACTGTCCGAATTAACCTATTTTTTTTTATTCGTACCCAGGAGAGCTCATTGGTCAACGCTATTTATTATTAACTTTTTACTCCTCTTCCCCCCCACCTCAGTAATTACACTCACACACTCACACACACACAGGTAACCCCTGAGGTGTATTCATTGACTATTTGACCATTTCTATTATCTTTAGCATTTACTTAATTTTTCAACTATATGTAAATCGAGCAAAGAGCACATAACATTACTCAGTGTATGTCGTCTTGACGCAATACAGCCAGATTACTGATTACTTGTCTGGGGTTTGAACCAACTACCCCTGTTTTGGGAGCCCACAGTGTTGACCATTGAGCTATCCTGGGTCCCGTTTTAACATGATTTTCGCTCATATACAAATGTAATCAGTGGAGTATGATAGATGTAAAACAAAAACCTAAATCTTCCTAGTAATGGATTAGAACCCAGTACTGCAGACTAAGAGGTAGCAGACTTAACCACCATGCTATCCTGGGTTTTGTTGTGACATAAATTTTGCTCATATACAAATTCAATCAGTGAACAGTGATAGAGGTGAAACAAAAACCTACATTTTCCAAGTTATGGATTTGAACCCAGTACTAGAGACTGAGAGACAGCAGTCTTAACCACTGAGCTATTCTAGCTCTTGCTGTGAGCAGTTTCTGGGTCATTCACTAATGTTATGTACTAGTTGCTTGATTTACATACAGTTGGAAAATTATTATGCTAAAGATAATAAGAATCAAAAATAAATTGTCAAATAGTCAATGATGACACCTCAGGGGTTACCTGTGTGTGTGTGTGTGTGTGTGTGTGTGTGTGTGTGTGTGTGTGTGTGTGTGTGTGTGAGTGTAATTCCTGAGGTGGGTGGGAATAGGGGTAGAAAGTTATTAATAAAGAGCGTTGACCAATGAGCTCTCCTGGGTACGATAAAAATAAGATAGGTTAATTGTAATTTGATAAAATAAAAAGTTAATTAAATAATTATTTAATACTAATTCAGTGTTAATATTTGAGTGGGCCTCGGGATAATAAAGTTAAAAAGTTAAAGTACCCATGATTGTCACACACACATCTCCCATCACCCTTGATCACCCCCTGGGAGGTGAGGGGAACAGTCGGCAGCAGCGGTGCCCGCGCCCGGGAATCATTTTTGGTGTTTTAACCCCCAATTCCAACCCTTGATGCTGAGTACCAAGCAGGGAAGGTAATGGGTCCCATTTTTATAGTCTTTGGTATGACTCGGCCGGGGTTTGAACTCACAACCTACCAATCTCAGGGCGGACACTCTAACCACTAGGCCACTGAGTAGGTTAATAAATGTTAAGAACCCCTCCTCTAGTCCGTATTTTTACGTCAATTTTAATGACATTGTGGAATATTACTCGTCTTACTGAAAGCTGTTTTTATGTATAAATTGTGCAAAGTTGCAGCAGTAAATTGACTTGAATAATAAGTCTTTATTACAATTTCTGGGTGTATTTTATTTCTATTATAAATTGTGTGGGTTATGATTAAGAAGAGTGGTGGCATTCTTGTCATTCTGTGACTCTACGTTGTGAGCATGGTAACCTTCGGCCTCCTCTTCCAATGGAGACAAAAGAGAGGAATCATGTCACGGTTCCACTTCATGGTATTTTTTACCTCCATTTTAGACATTTATTAAGGTGTCGCCGTGCGGTGAAAGCGTTTTAAGACGAGGTGCCACAGTTTGTACCTGTTAGTCTTGACAATGGGCGTGGGCAACACACACATGAGCCTCCATCCGTATGGCGCCAAGGACTGCAACAGGGGAATGTAGTCCGCCTTCACCGCCACACCCTGAACACAAACATGCACACACGCAGTAATGCACCAAATCATGCTAACACTGTACAATGTTAGACTATCAAATTGTTTATTTTTCATCCAAATAATTTAGAGTTACTTCTTTTTACAGAACATCACAAATATCTTTTATTTGGTCAAATAAATTAAAAGAACAGTGTCAAAATGATTTTTTTAAACAACACAGTATTAATTTAATAATTTGTATTAAATATTTTGCCATTGAAAAACTCACATATAAGCAAGAAAAATATATGACATTATGGTAAAAAATATATATAACATTTTTGGAGGCATTGGATTTGAATGATCTTCAAAGCCAAAAAGGACATCAAAGTCTATTTGTTTGAGGACTGTGAAAACATTTTGAATTCATCGAGAAAATGGAAGGACGGATATCTTTATAATTTTTTTGCTCGAATTTCACAATAAACTTCAGTCAAAAACAAAAATGTATTGTTATTTTTTTATGCTTGTGAAGCCTTTTTGGTCAAAGAATGTCACATGGTAATTGACTAAAATATGTTAGTAAAAATGTGACATTTAAAAGGGCCCTATAATGCAAAATCATCTTTTCTTACCTATTGGTGCCTGCTGTTGTGTATTTAGGGTCTGCATAAGTCCTGAAAATGTGAAATTCAAGCGTGGAAGGTTTTTGTAAATATATTTATAAAATATGAAATACTCCAAACAAGCTGTTTGGAATTTGCAGAACCTGTGACGTCACCAGTTGGGGAAAAGGTCACCGTATTATCGATACATGGTAGAAATGTACCCAGAGTGCCTTGTTTGTGGTCAATAAGCTCCTCCATTTTCTCTATCCTCTTTTTGTGGGGCAGACCGGCTCGTACATGCACATGCATCCTCCACTGTTGCCATTTCTAACACAAAGTAGTGTATAGTTCCAACTTATATCTGTCAGTAGACTCCGAATGAAAGCACTAAAAACTACAACATGGCTGACAGGGAGAAGACGCTGTTGAAGTGGAGGCACGTAAATAAGAAAGCCCACAAAACAGTCAAAAAGGGTCTTGAAGATGGTCTGTAAAACATCATCTATGCAACATTTCATGTTATGTAGACCACAAGGAAGTATTTTCCATGTAGAAAGAAATTATAATATGACCCTTTTAAGCAAAAGGCCTTCAAACGGTTTGAAAAATGACAATTTTTGGAAAAAAAAAAATGTATATATTTTGGGGGGGGGGGGGGGGGGTAAAACAATGTCTGCTTCTCAGTACCTGTGTTATGATTTCCCCATCAAATTAATAAATAAATATATAATTTTTTTAAAAGGACACGCTAAAGTTAATTGAGAGATTAAATGTTTTTTTTATTTAATTAAAATATTCCAAAATGTCCTTATGTAAAAAAAAATCTAATCATGTACAACAAACTAACACAATAAAAACGATTGCCAAAATACAGCAAAAAATGTACTGAAAAAAACCAAACAACTTTCTTATGTGCATGTATGGAGTAAAATGTTGCTTATCTTAAGTAGTAATGTTGGAAACACTTTGTAATAAGTACACACTATTCAGCATTAGTAAATACAGAATTAATCATTTATACAACACCAACAATGAATCACATGACTTTGAACAAATAAATGCTTGATGTAAAAAAAGAAGAAGAAAACTAAAGTCAGAACATATTTCAGTGTCCGAATTCAAAATAATTCTAAATCCTATCTCAAGGAAAGGTTTCAATATTACCTGAGAAAGATAAAATAATGATGAAATAATACAGAAAATTAAATTTGAATAAAATTGTTGTATACTTACTACATATATACTATATTTATATTGCATGTTGCATATACTTCATGTTGCAATGCTGACTCAATCATTAAAAAATGCCCTATTTCATAGAGAGGCCTATTATTATTGAGTCCTAAATTTCAAATTGTGTTTATAAACTGTGAAATGAAGTGAATTATATTTATATAGCACTTTTTCTCTAGTGACTCAAAGCGCTTTACATAGTGAAACCCAATGTCTGGGTGGCACTGGGAGCAGGTGGGTAAAGTGTCTTGCCCAGGGACACAACGGAAGTGACACGGATGGCAGGAGCTGGTATCGAACCTGGAACCCTCAAGTTGCTGGCACGGCCACTCTACCAACCGAGCTATACCGCCGTCGG
The DNA here is from genome assembly GCF_033978685.3 of Nerophis lumbriciformis. NCBI lineage: Eukaryota > Metazoa > Chordata > Actinopteri > Syngnathiformes > Syngnathidae > Nerophis > Nerophis lumbriciformis. The sequence continues at coordinate 29,297,564 of NC_084568.2, read as the reverse complement.
AAATATGCTTTACAAATGATGAATTCAGTATTTACTAATGCTTTATCAACACTTAATAGTGTGTACTTATTATCAAGTGGAGATATGACTGTAAACTAAATATGTATTTTTCATGACTGACACCTACAGGACTGGAGAGGTACAACACCCTGCAACTGAATGGCCACCAACACGTCCAGTAGCGTTTAGTCAAAAGTAGAGATGATGTTTGATAAGAAATTATCGAGTTCGAGCCTATTATCGAATCCTCTTATCGAACCGATTCCTTTTCGATTCTCTTATCGAGTCCAGATAGGTTCTTGTGTATGGAAAAAAAACACAATATTTGGTTTAACAAATCACTTCACATTCTCTACTGCTCACTACTATAGTATTACCATATCTGAGTTATTGTGCAGAAATGTGGGGAAATAACTACAAATGTGCGCTACATTCGTTAACCGTGTTACAAAAAAGACTGATACATAATGTTGGATATAGAGGACATACAAACACTTTATTTATTGAGTCAAAAATATTAAAGTTCGATGATTTAGTAAAATTGTAAACAGCTAAAATGATGTGGAATTAAATGATGGAATGGATTCGGTAAAGAAGTTAACCGTTGTACTGATATGATCCAGTTTAAGAGGTTGTTCAAATGAATAGTGCTTACAAAGTACAAAGAAGAAAAATTATGAGAAATACTTTCAACCTTATTGAAAATAAGATATTCTTCATCTCAGTATATTAATAACGAGAAGAAAAATTATGAGAAATACTTTCAACCTTATTGAAAATAAGATATTCTTCATCTCAGTATATTAATAACGACTGAATTAATTAATTACACATTACAAAACTGTTGTATATACTAATTCACAGATATTTTATTATAAAAAGGTCTGTAAATGATGTATATATTTGTAAACGCTATGAAGTGGGAAAGGGGTAAATAAGCTTTACTTCTTCCTAAGGTGAAATGATATGAAACTGTGATGTATTATGATGTGGTCGGATCATTGTTTTGTTTAGTTATGTTCTGTTAGTTTTGGACTTCCTTAGTTGTTTTGTGCACTTCGGGGGGGGTTTTTAGTCACCATGGTTACTTATGATTTTCACCTGCCTTGTACGCGCACCTGCTGCTCATCAGAGCCTTTTTTTTCTGGTCACTCGTCGTGGCTTTATTGTTTGCATTTGCAACAGTTACGTTGGCATTTTGGTTTTCGAGCTCATGATTCCTGTGCTAAAGTTACCCTAGCTTCTAGTATTCCTGTGCTAAGTAAGTTTTTGCTTTAGCTTCTCGTGTGAACGGCACGCTTTCCTTTTGTTTCGTTCCTGTCTGTTGTAATGTGTATGATTTATGAGAAATAAATCATCTCCTAACTGCACGTTTTCGTCCTGAGCCGTCAGTTTTGCGTCCCGGGAGAACGAACCGCAGCACGCTGCACCCCACCGTGACAAATGACTGAGCTACGAGACGTCATTTCTTGTGATGTCCCACGGGGCATTTCTTGTCGGGACGGTATTCGTTCCCAGTGATTCGAATAAAGAACCAACTCTTTTTCTTCACTATAGTGGTCTCGATAATGTGTACCGGTTCTCAAAAAGGGATTCGAGTTAGGGATGTCCCGATCCAGGTTTTTGCACTTCCGATCCGATACCGATATTGTTTTTGCATTTCCGATCCGATACCGATACTGACCGATACTGGCCTATCCGAGCATGTATTAAAGTTTAAAGTTATTTAGCCTACTTAGTTGTCAGAATCATGTTGAAAAGGGTTTTAGTACTCTTGATAACAACTAGCCAGCTGAATTAGGGGAGTTTGAATAATACACAATGGTTGGTAACAAGAAACTGACCTGTTTATTCAAGGATAAACACAAAATAGACAAAATTATACATGACAAACAGAAATGGCATCATTGAACTAGGGCTGGGCGATATGGCCTTTTTTTAATATTGCGATATTTTAAGGCCATATTGCGATACACAATATATATCTCGATATTTTGCCTTAGCCTTGAATGAACACTTGATGCATATAATCACAGCAGTATGATGATTCTATGTGTTTTGATTGATTGATTGAGACTTTTATTAGTAGGTTGCACTGTGAAGTACATATTCCGTACAATTGACCACTAAATGGTAACACCCGAATACGTTCTTCAAATTGTTTAAGTCGGGGTCCACTTAATTCATGATACAGATGTATACTATCAGATATATACTATCATCATAATGCAGTCATCACACAAGATAATCACATTGAATTATTTACATTATTTATAATCCAGGGTGTGGAGGGGGGCGCCGGATGTAAGTGTCAAAAAGACAGCCAAAAGAGTTTGATATGAGAATAAATCTAAAGTTAAAATATAGGGTAGAAATAATAATGATAATGATAAATGGGTTGTACTTGTATAGCGCTTTTCTACCTTCAAGGTACTCAAAGCGCTTTGACACTGCTTCCACATTTACCCATTCACACACACATTCACACACTGATGGCGGGAGCTGCCATGCAAGGCGCTAACCAGCAGCCATCAGGAGCAAGGGTGAAGTGTCTTGCTCAGGACACAACGGACATGACGAGGTTGGTACGAGGTGGGGATTGAACCAGGGACCCTCGGGTTGCGCACGGCCACTCTTCCAATGCACCCATTTGCAGGAAATGTAGTCTTGATTTTCAAAATTTTCTTTCAAGGCTTGCATGTCTACATTAAAACATTCTTCTTCATACTGCATTAATATATGCTACTTTTAAACTTTCATGCAGAGAAGGAAATCACAACTAAAAAAATCACTAAATTTTTCATACGGTGTTGATGTGGGAATTTTTGCCTCAGCATTTTGATGGTGTGGACGTGTGGCACCGAATGGAGATAAGCGTCTCGACAGACGTCACAATATTTGAACAATGATGACGAAAACTGTTGTCTCTGTCGTGTCCGTGTGTCGAAAATTGTTATGCGCTTATTTTTTTTTTTTGATTTTGTGCGTGGCATAGATTTGCTATGCGCAGAGGACGCTTAAACAGTGCGCAATTGCACAGGCGAGCACCTTAGAGGGAGCGTTGCTCGCACGGCTGCGCTAGCATCACAGCTAACGTTAGCCATGCTGCTACCTCTCTGCTCGGGGAGGACGTATACGTATGTGACGTATGACGTGACAGTATGTGACGTATGTCGTGACAGTATGTGACGTGTGTAAGAAGGTGCACTTGCTGTCTGTGAGAGGGAGACACAGGAAAGAATGAAAAGAGCCTGGCGTGTAATGCCAGCAGCTAAAAGCAACTGCGTGAGAATTCACAGACCTGTGGATGTGTTGAAGGTGTGCTGGAAAATGCGGAACGGAAATTACGGAGCAGCAGAAAAGTGGAATGTATTATTTAAATCGGTGCGTTGGAAAACACGGACCGGAGTTTTTTTTAAACTGGATCTGGATCGGCATTTTCCCATGCCTTGCCGATACGCAATTTTTGGCAAATATCAGCAGCCGATCCGATCCAAATATCGGATCGGGACATCCCTACCACGGGACATTTCTTGTCGGGACGGTATTCGTTCCCAGGGATTCGAATAAAGAACCAACTCTTTTTCTTCACTATAGTGGTCTCGATAACGTGTACCGGTTCTCAAAAAGGGATTCGAGTCCGAGGACTCGGTTCTTTTTTTAGCGAACAACCGGGAAAACCGGTTCTGAGCATCATCCCTAGTCAAAAGTGATCGGGAAAAAAAGGTAAGAACTCACGTCGACGACGGTCCACTGTTCCACCACGATGGCATCGTAGGAGGTCTCCTCTGTGGAGTTGTGGAAGATGAAGACACTGTCGACTGATGAAAGTCCATGATCTGCACATAACAACAACTTCAGTGTCGTCAGCTGCTGATTCCACTGGTGTCAAAGCCATTGCCAATGACAGAGCGGCGAGGATTGACATCTAAGTTGTGGAACATGTGGTAATTGTGCAGGAGCTCACACAAAGTGCTTTCATTTCAAGCACGTCACTTCTTTTTACACTTGTGTGACAATTTCACAGATGATGATTACCCTTCTCATCCCTGAGGTGGAAGAAGCCGTCGATGAGTTGCGCTCCGCTGCTGAAATGCTGCGTCATGTGGTCGAGCCAGTCGCCGTCCACGTCCGTCACAAGCCCCGCCTCCGTGTGCACTCGGAGGGGCACCCTGAGCGAGTAGAAGCTCAAAGAGGTGGCGGGCTCCCCCGTGGAGTTGTAGAGCGCAAACAGCTGCAGTCCTGCGGGAGAGCAGGCGGCGGCTAAACCTGCGGTTGGACTCAAACAGGAAGTGACATCATGGGGTTACTCACGGGCTGGCGCGGGAGGCTCCTTTTTCTGTCTTTCAGATGTTTGCAGGTGCATGTGGTTGTTGTTGCGGCGTGGAGGATTCTGTGGGGATTCTTCCAGTGAGTTGTGCTCCTCCTGGCTCTTCACGCCTGCACTCAGACGCCTCTCCGGTGTCTCCGCCCAGCTCGGACTTTCACAGCGGCGATGAGGAGGATGCTGTGTCGACTCAAGTGACCCCTCGTTAGATCCCTCAGCCAAGGTCGGCTTGCAACGGCGTGTATCTTCATCTCCGCTTTCATGATCCGACTCTCCGCGCTCAAAGGGGAGGCCGTCGTCGCGGGGCGGCTCCGCGGGATCTGTCGGGCTGGTGTTGGCACTGATGAGGGGGTGTCGGTGGATGGGGGAGGGGCTGGAGTGGAGGGAGGACAGCTCGTCGGGGTCCCAGTTGGCCAGGAAGCAGGGCGCCCCTCCTGGCTGCTGGAGGAAGCCCACGAACATCACGCCTTGCTCGGCCACATCCTGGATCTGGACCGCAAAACAGCAGAGGCGGGAGTTAGTTCATGTATTGCAGGCCTCAAGTCTTTAAGTCTAAGTCAAGTCTGGAGTCACCAACACTGTTAGGTCATCCCAGGAAGTAGAATAACATGCCCAATTACCTGAACCATAATCCTGTATTGACCTATGTATGGAACAGTGGTTCTTAACTTTGTTGGAGATACCAAACCCCACCAGTTTCATATGCGCATTCACCGAACCCTTCTTTAGTGAAAAATTTAAAAAAATCTTAATTTATAAATATTAATCATGAAATTATGTTATTATATTCAAGAAATACTAATAAAGATATATTTTACAAACAGAAAGTTACAGAAATGTACACATGATCCCATGTTTACATCTCATTGTGCAACATGTGAATGTTTTAGTGGGAACTAAATGCGATATCTGAAAGGGGTACAAATTATTTCCAAAGCAGGAACCCCACCCAGACATACAATACTAGTACACAGCTCATGAAAAACAATATTTTTTGTTATTGTCATTGTAAGTGGGCCAAAACACTTACAAACCCCGTTTCCGTATGAGTTGGGAAATTGTGTTAGATGTAAATATAAACGGAATACAATGATTTTCAAATCCTTTTCAACCCATATTCAGAAACCCACTGTCAGTAACTACAGTTGGTCGCTACATCTGTAAGTGCAAGTTAAAACTCTCCTATGCAAGGCAAAAACCGTTTATCAACAACACCCAAAAACGCAGTCGGCTTCGCTGGGCCTGAGCTCATCTAAGATGGACTGATACAAAGTGGAAAAGTGTTCTGTGGTCTGACACATCCTCATTTCAAATTGTTTTTGGAAACTGTGGACGTCGTGTCCTCCGGACCAAAGAGGAAAAGAACCATCCGGATTGTTGTAGGCGCAAAGTTGAAAAGCCAGCATCTGTGATGGTATGGGGGTGTATTAGTGCCCAAGACATGGGTAACTTACACATCTGTGAAGGCGCTATTAATGCTGAAAGGAACATACAGGTTTTGGAGCAACATATGTTGCCATCCAAGCAACGTTACCATGGACGCCCCTGCTTATTTCAGCAAGACAATGCCAAGCCATGTGTTACATCAACTTGGCTTCATAGTAAAAGAGTGCGGGTACTAGACTGGCCTGCCTGTAGTCCAGGCCTGTCTCCCATTGAAAATGTGTGGCGCTTTATGAAGCCTTAAATACCACAGCGGAGACCCCCGGACTGTTGAACAACTTAAGCTGTACATCAAGCAAGTATGGGAAAGAATTCCACCTGAGAAGCTTAAAAAATGTGTCTCCTCAGTTCCCAAACGTTTATTGAGTGTTGTTAAAAGGAAAGGCCATGTAACACAGTGGTGAACATGCTCTTTCCCAACTACTTTGACACGTGTTGCAGCCATGAAATTCTAAGTTAATTATTATTTGCAAAAAAAAAATTAAGTTTATGAGTTTTAACATCAAATATCTTGTCTTTGTAGTGCATTCAACTGAATATGGATTGAAAAGGATTTGCAAATCATTGTATTCTGTTTATATTTACATCTAACACAATTTCCCAACTCATATGGAAACGGGGTTTGTAAAACAATTAAAAAAAACATATTTTCTAACATAAGAAAAACATAACACAAAAAACATAACATAAGAAAAAACATAATAAACATAAGATAACGTAATTAAAACATAAAATAACATAAGAAAAAAACATAACATAAAACAAAACATAACATAATCAACATAATATACTGTGATGTACAGTATTACCCCATCGGCAACAGTCTCCAGTTGCTTGGCGACATCATCCTTCATCATTTATGTGCATTTTTTGGATCTAAGTAGGATTTTCAACACTTTCGTTGGTTTATTGTTCAAGTAGAACACAGGACATCTTTATATACTGCTGCTACAGTATATCCTCTTTATTTTTATCATTATCTGCAGTATGTAGGCAATGACAGCCTTCATTTACACACAAACAAAGGCACGCTTGATATTCTTCTGAATTAAAAGCATGCTAATCATGTGCAAAGATCAAATATTCAAATGACAAAAGGACCTCATTATCTGCACGCATCAATGTGTGTGTGTGTGTGGTTTAATTGTCAGCTGATATTTGGGATGACAGCTTCAGACAGGCTCGACAGGAGCAAAATCAAACGAGCAAAGGAGCGCGGCGCAATAATGAGACACGTCTTCCCGTGTGACACACCTTTCTGACACCACACTCGTGCAGTGTGCCGCCTTTTTGTGTGACATCACGACAAAGCTGCACAAAACTGTACAGGAGACAGATTGAGAGTGGGAGGGCTGGCGAGCGCACGCAGAGGGAGAGATGACAAAATTAAACACACGTGTCCACACACATTGACGCGCACTCACACAGCCGTTCTAACAGGCCAGTAGGATCCTTATCGTGCTGCTCTCATCTGATTGGTTATTCATATCACATTTTGTGCATTTTCCATCCAATCAGCTTTCCTTTTGTGCGCGCTCTTTGGCCGTTCAGATGCAAATCTATTCAATAGAACACCTTTTCATTTCCTATTGTCGACGTGCAGGCTAATTTTTGAGCAGGGAGGAAGCAAAAAGTGATGTGGGCGACGTGTCTGAGGGTTAAATTTCACTCTTAGACAACAAGCGGGAATGTTGTGGCAGGAATTTCACGACAAAAAATGTGTTTTTAAAGGGGAACATTATCACCAGACCTATGTAAGCGTCAATATATACCTTGATGTTGCAGAAAAAAGACCATATATTTTTTTAACCGATTTCCTAACTCTAAATGGGTGAATTTTGGCGAATTAAACGCCTTTCTAATATTCACTCTCGGAGCGATGACGTCACAACGTGACGTCACATCGGGAAGCAATCCGCCATTTTCTCAAACACCAAGTCAAATCAGCTCTGTTATTTTCCGTTTTTTCAACTGTTTTCCGTACCTTGGAGACATCATGCCTCGTCAGTGTGTTGTCGGAGGGTGTAACAACACGAACAGGGACGGATTCAAGTTGCACCAGTGGCCCAAAGATGCGAAAGTGGGAAGAAATTGGACGTTTGTTCCGCACACTTTACCGACAAAAGCTATGCTACGATAGAGATGGCAAGAATGTGTGGATATCCTGCGACACTCAAAGCAGATGCATTTCCAACGATAAAGTCAAAGAAATCTGCCGCCAGACCCCCATTGAATCTGCCGGAGTGTGTGAGCAATTCAGGGACAAAGGACCTCGCTAGCACGGCAAGCAATGGCGGCAGTTTGTTCCCGCAGACGAGCGAGCTAAACTCCCTATCGACCCTAGCTTCCCTGGCCTGCTGACATCAGTTCCAAAACTGGACAGATCAGCTTTCAGGAAAAGAGCGCGGATGAGGGTATGTCTACAGAATATATTAATTGATGAAAATTGGGCTGTCTGCACTCTCAAAGTGCATGTTGTTGCCAAATGTATTTCATATGCTGTAAACCTAGTTCATAGTTGTTAGTTTCCTTTAATGCCAAACAAACACATACCATTTGTTGGTTAGAAGGCGATCGCCGAATTCGTCCTCGCTTTCTCCCGTGTCGCTGGCTGTCGTGTCGTTTTCGTCGGTTTCGCTTGCATACGGTTCAAACCGATATGGCTCAATAGCTTCAGTTTCTTCTTCAATTTCGTTTTCGCTACCTGCCTCCACACTACAACCATCCGTTTCAATACATTCGTAATCTGTTGAATCGCTTAAGCCGCTGAAATCCGAGTCTGAATCTAAGCTAATATCGCTATAGCTTGCTGTTCTTTCCGCCATGTTTGTTTGTGTTGGCTTCACTATGTGACGTCACAGGAAAATGGACGGGTGGTTAAAATCAGGCACTTTGAAGCTTTTTTAGGGATATTGCGTGATGGGTAAAATTTTGAAAAAAACTTCAAAAAATATAATAAGTCACTGGGAACTGATTTTTAACGGTTTTAACCATTTTGAAAATGTGATAATGTTCCCCTTTAAGGACAAAAAACAACATTTGACCGCTGGTGAAAGGCTACACTGCAAAAACTGAAATCTAAGTAAGATTAAATATCTCAAATAAGGGTGATATTTGCTTATTTTCTGTCTGATAAGATCATTCTTCTCATTAAGCAGATTTTATGTTAGAGTGTTTTACTTGTTTTAAGGGTTTTGGTCCTAAATGATCTCAGTAAGATATTACAGCTTGTTGCTGAGATTTTATGACCTATATTGATTAAAACATGCTTGAAACTAGAATATCAACTGTTGCAAAGCTGTGTCATCAACACTCACAAGTATAAAACTACTTTTTCAAAGTAATCATTTCTCATTTCAAGCATGGAAAAAAAATCGTGACTTTGACACAATTGTGTCTCATAATTAAAACAGATGACAGCCAAATGGACTTTGCTGTTTTATTTTCAATGAAACAATAGAAAATACGTACTCATATAGTAGTATAGTTATTAGTGAGAATATACTTAATTTAAGGTAATTTTGGGTTCATTGAGGTTAGCTAATTTTACCTGTTTTGGAAAGTCTTGACAAGCCAAATTTGTTTTTCTATTGGCAGATAATTTTGCTTAGTTCAAATACAAACCCCGTTTCCATATGAGTTGGGAAATTGTGTTAGATGTAAATATAAACGGAATACAATGATTTGCAAATCCTTTTCAACCCATATTCAATTGAATGCACTACAAAGACAACATATTTGATGTTCAAACTCATAAACTTTTTTTTTTTTTGGCAAATAATAATTAACTTAGAATTTCATGGCTGCAACACGTGCCAAAGTAGTTGGGAAAGGGCATGTTCACCACTGTGTTACATGGCCTTTCCTTTTAACAACACTCAGTAAACGTTTGGGAACTGAGGAGACACATTTTTTAAGCTTCTCAGGTGGAATTCTTTCCCATTCTTGCTTGATGTACAGCTTAAGTTGTTCAACAGTCCGGGGGTCTACGTTGTGGTATTTTAGGCTTCATAATGCGCCACACATTTTCAATGGGAGACAGGTCTGGATTACAGGCAGGCCAGTCTAGTACCCGCACTCTTTTACTATGAAGTTGATGTAACACGTGGCTTGGCGTTGTCTTGCTGAAATAAGCAGGGGCGTCCATAGTAACGTTGCTTGGATGGCAACATATGTTGCTCCAAAACCTGTATGTACCTTTCAGCATTAATGGCGCCTTCACAGATGTGTAAGTTACCCATGTCTTGGGCACTAATACACCCCCATACCATCACAGATGCTGTCTTTTCAACTTTGCGCCTATAACAATCCGGATGTTTTTTTCCTCTTTGGTCCGGAGGACACGACGTCCACAGTTTCCAAAAACAATTTGAAATGTGGACTCGTCAGACCACAGAACACTTTTCCACTTTGTATCAGTCCATCTTAGATGAGCTCAGGCCCAGCGAAGTCGACGGCGTTTCTGGGTGTTGTTGATAAACGGTTTTCGCCTTGCATAGGAGAGTTTTAACTTGCACTTACAGATGTAGCGACCAACTGTGGTTACTGACAGTGGGTCTATGAAGTGTTCCTGAATCCATGTGGTGATATCCTTTACACACTGATGTCGCTTGTTGATGCAGCACAGCCTGAGGGATCGAAGGTCACGGGCTTAGCTGCTTACGTGCAGTGATTTCTCTAGATTCTCTGAACCCTTTGATGATTTTACGGACCGTAGATGGTGAAATCCCTAAATTCCTTGCAATAGCTGGTTGAGAAAGGTTTTTCTTAAACTGTTCAACAATTTGCTCACGCATTTGTTGACAAAGTGGTGACCCTCGCCCCATCCTTGTTTGTGAATGACTGAGCATTTCATGGAATCTACTTTTATACCCAATCATGGCACCCACCTGTTCCCAATTTTCCTGTTCACCTGTGGGATGTTCCAAATAAGTGTTTAATGAGCATTCCTCAACTTTATCAGTATTTATTGCCACCTTTCCCAACTTCTTTGTCACGTGTTGCTGGCATCAAATTCTAAAGTTAATGATTATTTGCAAAAAAAAAAAAAGTTTATCAGTTTGAACATCAAATATGTTGTCTTTGTAGCATATTCAACTGAATATGGGTTGAAAATGATTTGCAAATCATTGTATTCCGTTTATATTTACATCTAACACAATTTCCCAACTCATATGGAAACGGGGTTTGTGAAATACCCCTAATTTTTGTTTTTGTTTATGTTTTTGAACACTGACTTTTTGCAGTGTAGAATGCATACGAATATTACGCCTTTTTATTAGGGCTGTCAACGCTAACACATGTGAGTAATGAAGAAAAATGATGGTGTTATCATAAATGAATCAATATTAGTCACACTAAACCCGGAAGTCGGCGCCTATTGTTATACAGTGCAAAGATGAGCGATGAGAGGCGTCCTTCACTTCCAAACACACGCCAATGGAACATGAGACAAACTGAGGTCATTTGTTGGCATTGCAGCGACATCCTATCTTATCATCAGCACACGACACGTTTAAAATAGCATCTTAAAGCAAAGCAAGTACGTGAGGATGCCACTGGCATTAATGCTACATGGACACCGACTTGACCGAGCGAAGAAGGACAAACAACTTCAACGCTGGTGGAGTTTAGCTGCGTCAATGTTGTCGACAAAAGTACGTTTGCTAAATTAGACTGACCATACGTCCTCTTTTCCCCGTACATGTCCTCTTTTGCGGGGCTGTCCGGGTGGAGTTTCTTAAATGCCTCAAATGTCCGGCATTTTGAGTTAGGGTTGCGTGTATTTTCAATGTACGTTCAGGGTTAAGAAGGGGTTAAAAACAAAACAAATTGTGAAGGTGTGCGCACGCAGCAGCATTCGTGAGGGAGGGGCAGAGACAGAGAGAGCAAGAGAGTTATGATAAACGCGCATGCGTCACCAGGCTCTGCTTTTTATCCATAGATTTATCACATTTAATTTTTTATTATCTATAGCAGGGGTGTCAAAAGTGTGCCCCAAGGCCATTTGCGGCCCACAGCTAATGTTTTAAAGGCCCACGGCACATTCTAAAAATACTATTAAAATAAACAAAAACATAACAAAAGTGAAATAAAAAAGCTTAAAGGTGAAATGTAATTTAGAAAAAGTTGCAATGTTGACTATTAAAACAAAGCTGTTTTTTCTTTTTTTAAACTGTCATTGCTCAAAACATAATATTGAATCAAAATCAATGTTATTATGAATTATTGACCTATCCAAGGTTCCGATTACTTCACATCAAATATTCCACTTTGATAAATATTTTTGGTGGAAGATTTTCCATATCTAAAACATAGTTTTGTTTGACAAAAAAGGGCGGAAAACAAACAAACAAAAAAACAGCATAAAAAAAAACTAAAACATTTTAAAATGAGGGATAGATCTGAAGTTGATGTAGACTCCAGAGATTTAAACGTTAAATATAAAATGCATGTATGCCCTGGCACACTATTATCATCATTTCATGACCGAAGCAAAACACTTTTTACACTTTTATATTGAAATAAATACACCTACAACTTATTAAATAAAAACATATAAAAAACTACCAGCAGCGGTAAAGTTTAGATCCATGAAGGAAAGAAGAAAGTGAATGAATGTTTATAACTCAATACATTTACATATATATACAAATTTGTTTTATTTTTTTATTATTTGTTTTAATGAATTAAGTAACGTTTATGACAACCTTTTTCCAAAACACAATATAGAATGTGAGATATAACGGGATAATGCATACGTTTATATATTTTTTTCAAAACGCTTACAAAAAGGTGGGACCCCAAAGATTTACTGTGGAATCCCCCATTTTTATGACTTGATGGCTAAGAGGGGAGGAGTATATTTACAGCTAGAATTCACCAAGTCAAGTATTTCATATATATATATATATATATACAGTATATATATATATATATATATATATATATATATAAATATAAAAGAAATACTTGAATTTCAGTGTTCATTTATTTACACATATACTTGTTGAGTTAAGGGTTGAATTGTCCATCCTTGTTCTATTCTCTGTCACTATTTTTCTAACCATGCTGAACACTCTCTCTGATGATGCATTGCTGTGTGGCACGCACAAAAGTGCTTTCATCAAATGCACTAGATGGCAGTATTGTCCTGTTTAAGAGTGTCACAACATTGCTGTTTACGGCAGACGAACTGGTACGGTAGACGAAAACGTGACTGCTGTTGTTGTGTGTTGTTACCGCGCTGGGAGGATGTTAATGAAACTGCCTAACAATAAACCCACATAAGAAACCAAGAACTCGCCCTCCATCAATCTACAGTTATAACGTGATTGGGCAGGCACGCCGTTTATAGACCTGAGTCCGCCTGAATTTTGGGAGATTTTCGGGAGATAATTTGTCCCGGGAAGTTTTCGGGAGAGGCGCTGAATTTCGGGAGTCTCCCGGAAAATCCGGGAGAGTTGGCAAGTATGGTCACCATGTTTAAGCAAATTAATGACTTACAGTTAAATAAAATGTTTCTGTGTAACATTCTGACAACAAAATTGCACTTGTGTCCAAATATTGGGGTATAAATTGTATTTATGCAAGCGAGTAATAACCTGTGATTAATCCCAATTGAAGAGTGTGATTAATCTGATGAAAAAAATAAATTACCGTATTTTCTGTAGTATAATTAGCTCCGGAGTATAAGTCGCAGCGGCAGAAAAAGCATAATAAAGAACGAAAAAAACATATATAAGTCGCACTGGAGTATAAGTCGCATTTTTTGGGGAAATTTATTTGATAAAACCCAACACCAAGAATAGACATTTGAAAGGCAATTTAAAATAAATAAAGAATAGTGAACAACAGGCTGAATAAGTGTACGATATATGAGGCATAAATAACCAACTGAGAACGTGCCTGGTATGTTAACGTAACATATTATGGTAAGAGTCATTCAAATAACTATAACATATAGAACATGCTATACGTTTACCAAACAATCTGTCACTCCTAATCGCTAAATCCCATGAAATCTTATACGTCTAGTCCCTTACGTGAATGAGCTAAATAATATTATTTGATATTTTACGGTAATGTGTTAATAATTTCACACATAAGTCGCTCCTGAAAAAAACTATGAAAAAAACTGCGACTTATAGTCCGAAAAATACGGTAATCACATGACAGCCCTACTTTTTACTAGGTCAGAGAAGAAAAAGTGAACACAAATACGGCAGATGTTCTACTTTTCATAGGATTCGATTTTCACTGCAAATGATTGCCTCCGTCTCAGTTATCACACGGCCAAACTTTGGGCCTGCGGCGTAAACAATAGGGATGGACCCTGAAAGCCTGGTTTCATAGTGGCACCGGTGCCAATGTAACTTGACCTATTAAAAAAAATAATCTATCTGTGCTTCGTCTCAGTGCGAAATAATTGCAGACTCAGCAACAAGTCCTTGACGGTAATATTGTACAAGTAACGTCTTGTAAGTCATGAAGCGACCCGACAGAAGCACTTTTGAAACTTCATTGCCTACCTTAACAGGCGGAACAAGCAAGCCTCGTATCACTGCTAGCTAGTAGATACAACAACAACACAGCCCTCCCTCATTATCTACCAACAGCCAGCAAAGTTGCGTTCACAAACCAGCAGAATTTTTGAGTATCAATATCACAAAAGTCGCTTTTTGCACATTCTCTACGTTCTTTATGGCTACAATAATTGTGACAATTTGCTGTGGATTTTATTTCTAATCTTTGAAATTACGGTGACTGATGGGGCAAACGTGCAGCAACGTCCAAAATGCGCGTGTTTGCTCCGGTCGGCCACTGTATAATCCACCTCTTAATATCAAATACATTTTGCTAAACGTTAGTGTTGTAAATGAGAGCACTAACATGATCGCATTCAATCTGTAGCACAAAAATGTTTTATAAAAACTTTCATAAATACAGAAAATGTACCTTTTCACTCATGGGCATCCCATCCCGTTCATGCATTTGTATATCCCTCTCAGACCTGGCACAACTGTTGCATATTTCATACAATATAGTTACTACATACATACATACATACATATACATATATATATATATACACACACACACAGGTAAAAGCCAGTAAATTAGAATATTTTGAAAAACTTGATTTATTTCAGTAATTGCATTCAAAAGGTGTAACTTGTACATTATATTTATTCATTGCACACAGACTGATGCATTCAAATGTTTATTTCATTTAATTTTGATGATTTGAAGTGGCAACAAATGAAAATCCAAAATTCCGTGTGTCACAAAATTAGAATATTACTTAAGGCTAATACAAAAGAGGGATTTTTAGAAATGTTGGCCAACTGAAAAGTATGAAAATGAAAAATATGAGCATGTACAATACTCAATACTTGGTTGGAGCTCCTTTTGCCTCAATTACTGCGTTAATGCGGCGTGGCATGGAGTCGATGAGTTTCTGGCACTGCTCAGGTGTTATGAGAGCCCAGGTTGCTCTGATAGTGGCCTTCAACTCTTCTGCGTTTTTGGGTCTGGCATTCTGCATCTTCCTTTTCACAATACCCCACAGATTTTCTATGGGGCTAAGGTCAGGGGAGTTGGCGGGCCAATTTAGAACAGAAATACCATGGTCCGTAAACCAGGCACGGGTAGATTTTGCGCTGTGTGCAGGCGCCAAGTCCTGTTGGAACTTGAAATCTCCATCTCCATAGAGCAGGTCAGCAGCAGGAAGCATGAAGTGCTCTAAAACTTGCTGGTAAACGGCTGCGTTGACCCTGGATCTCAGGAAACAGAGTGGACCGACACCAGCAGATGACATGGCACCCCAAACCATCACCCAACCATGCAAATTTTGCATTTCCTTTGGAAATCGAGGTCCCAGAGTCTGGAGGAAGACAGGAGAGGCACAGGATCCACGTTGCCTGAAGTCTAGTGTAAAGTTTCCACCATCAGTGATGGTTTGGGGTGCCATGTCATCTGCTGGTGTCGGTCCACTCTGTTTCCTGAGATCCAGGGTATATATATATATATATATATATATATATATATATATATATATATATATATATACATACAGTACAGGTCAAAAGTTTGGACACACCTTCTTATTCAATGCTTTTCTTTATCTTCATGACTATTTACATTTCAGATTGTCACTGAAGGCATCAAAACTATGAATGAACACATGTGGAGTTGTGTACTTTTTAAAAAAAGGTGAAATAACTGAAAACATGTTTTATATTCTAGTTTCTTCAAAATAGTCACCCTTTGCTCTGATTACTGCTTTGCGCAGTCTTGGCATTCGCTCGATGAGCTTCTGGAGGTAGTCACCTGAAATGGTTTTCACTTCACAGGTGTCAGTTTTGATGCCTTCAGTGACAATCTACAAAGTAAATAGTCATGAAAATAAAGATATATATATATATATATATATATATATATATACTAGGGATGTCCGATAGTATCGGACTGCCGATATTATCGGCCGATAAATGCTTTAAAACGTAATATCGGATATTATCGGTATCGGTTTCAAAATTATCGTAAAATTTATGACTTTTTAAAACGCTGCTTTGTACACGGACGTGGGTAGAAGTACAGAGCGCCAATAAACCTTAAAGGCACTGCCTTTGCGTGCCGGCTCAGTCACATAATATCTACGGCTTTTCACACACACAAGTGAATCCCTTGGTCAACAGCCATACAGGTCACATTGAGGGTGGCCGTAAAAACAACTTTAACACTGTTACAAATATGCGCCACACTGTGAACCCACACCAAACAAGAATGACAAACACATTTCGGGAGAACATCCGCACCGTAACACAACATAAACACAACAGAACAAATACCCAGAACCCCTTGCAGCACTAACTCTTCCGGGACGCTACAATATATCCCCTCTACTCCCCCACCTCAACCCCGCCCCCCGCAACCCCGCCCACCTCAACCTCTTCATGCTCTCTCAGGGAGAGCATGTCCCAAATTCCAAGCTGCTGTTATGAAGCATGTTAAAAAAAATAATGCACTTTGTGACTTCAATAATAAATATGGCAGTGCCATGTTGGCATTTTTTTTCCATAACTTGAGTTGATTTATTTTGGAAAACCTTGTTACATTGTTTAATGCATCCAGCGGGGCATCACAACAAAATTAGGCATAATGATGTGTTAATTCCACGACTGTATATATCGGTATCGGTTGATATCGGAATCGGTAATTAAGAGTTGGACAATATCGGAATATCGTCAAAAAAGCCATTATCGGACATTTCTAATATATACACATATATATATAGACATACATGCATATATACATATGTATATATACATACAAACATACATACATATGTATACATACATACTAACATACAGTACATACGTACATACTGTACATACATCACTGTTTTTTAAGCATCAATTAGGTACTAGTCTCGGATAAAATATAAACGATTCCCATCCATAGTAATCGATGGCCAAACTAAAAAAACGTTGGTGACTCAGTCTGGTTGTGTTAATATTACGCAACTGTCTTAACTACAAAACGAGCCGGCTAGCTTGCTTTCAAGTATTCCTAGTATATACTATTTATAACCTTTTCTACCTATTTTCTCATTTAAATACATACATACATTTAAATGTATATATGGATATAGATAGTACCTATAGATACAGTAGTACCTCAACTTAAGAGTGTTTTGAGATAAGAGCTGTCGCTTGACTAATTATTATGCTATTAGTTGCAAGCAAACTTTGAGTTACAAGCATTTTTGCCATTAGTGGGCGTAACAAATATCTCAGACAACCAGATGTTGCACGTTAGCATTAGCTGATAGCTAGAGATCAACATAAACGTGTTTTCTAATCATGGATAAGAAAAAAGTGAGTGTGAAGGACAATGCTGAGAAGGAGTGAATTATATTCTTTGAATTAAAAAAAGAAACATGATTGGCGAAGTAATTTGAGCGTATCGTTGCTTGTCTGCGCCATAGTGAAGCAGACATGTTTGATGTCGGCAAAGGTGTTGAAATCATTTAAAACGGCAGAGAAGCTACTGATGGTGTGTTTGACAAAGAAGCAGCTGGAAGGAGATAGTGTAGAAGTAAAGTATTAACTTAAAAACCTACTACAGTTGCTTGTAGTCATTTATATTGTATTGTTTGTATCTAAAAGTTAGTTTTTCCTTATTAAAGAACATGACATATTCAAATTGTGAATGGGAGAGAATGATTTGAGATACAAGTGTTTCGAGTTCAGAGCTAGGTCACAGAACTAAGTTGAGGTACTACTGTACTATTGTTCTTGGGCTAAATCTGGGACCTCGGCTGGTCCATTTCGTGCATATCATGTGTCCTAATATGGCAATAAAGTTCCTGGGAACCTACAGCACAAGTGTTTTTTTCATTGCGTACGGCAGCACAATAAGCCACCATTGGGGCAAAAGAAAATAGTGAGTGCCAGCCCTTTAAGAAGAAGGTGAGAAACACTGTTGAATTCAAGAAAGAAGGCGTAGCTCTGCGCTCATCGCTGTATTCACCAACTGTAAGAATCTTCAGACTATAGGCCGCTACTTTTTTTCTACACTTTGAACTCTACGGCTAATTTATTGATTTCTCTTCGCCGACGGCCATAATGTAAATAGTACACATAAAACACACGCAAAGACATTGAAATAGTGTGTCATGGTTTGTGCTACAGCGCCATCTCTTGGACCAGTTCTCTTATTGCAAGTGCTGCGGATTGAAAATTTACTTTCCATGTCATGCCTTAAACTGGGAGTATATCCCGTTCTGTCTACTATTTGTCCATAACATTTTTACTCGTTTGGATTCTCCATTCATCACTCCACTTTTGCAATATAACTAAAACAATTCTTACTTACTAAAGCATCCCAAGTGTGATGTCTGTTAGGAGTGTGTTCATGCATATTTGTACGTGCTACCGTAATGCAATCAAGCTAGCGTCGTTAACATTAGCTAATATGCTAACATGTTTACGAGTGTCTGTGTTAGTATTATTAACTTACAATGGTATTCTTTTTGTGTTGTTTCACTTTCACAAATTCCTTAGTAAATTCCCCAAAACATCACCGTGGCGTTACTGAGTCTGTTTAGCTGATTGGAGAGCTAGCTTGCGCAGGTAGTGGGTCCATGATGATGACTTCTGTTTTGTTTGATCAGCCATTTTACTGCCGCATTACAGACACCGTTTGGAAACAGTTAAGGTATGTAAATAAACATTTACAAAATATTTCTGTGTAAATAACTCATTTCACAACGTATATATCTGCGGCTTATGGTCCGGTGCAGCTAATATATGAAAATATTTTTTTCTTCAAACTATTTAGTCGGTGCGGCTTATATACCGGTGCCTCTACAGTTTATAAAACATGGTGTATGTATTTCATTTTGTTTTCTGTATGTAGAAACTATAATTATCCTCTAAAAAAAAGTCATTTGTGGTCATATTTTCGGATTTTTCTTTTGAGAAAATCAGCTTTGTGTCACGACGGGGTTTTCGCAGCTTACTGCGGGGTTCGTTCTCCCGGGATGCAGACGGACCACTCCGGACAAAGCGTGCAGGTAAGAACATGATTTCTTCCTCAAAATATCAAAGTAGTACAAAAAAACGGAACACATGGCGAAGGCACAACGTGCTGATCGCACTTGGAGCTAATGCTACTTCTTAGCATGGACGAGGGACAAACAATACTCAGGTAACTGTGGCATGAAACAAACAAGACTTACGTAGCAGGTTGCATGAAGCAAACAATGACGCCAGGCCGACTGACTGGCAAAGGCAAGCTTAAATAATGCCTCTGATTAGTGCTCGGGAAGCAGGTGAGCGTCCCGAACACCAATCAGAGACAGGTGGAAATAATAAGTGCCCATTGCCAGTGTTGGGACTAACTGTAACGCCGTTAGTTTCGGCGGTAACTAGTAATCTAACGCGTTATTTTTTATATTCAGTAACTCAGTTACCGTTACTACATAACAGAGGTGTGGACTCGAGTCACATGACTTGGACTCGAGTCAGACTCGAGTCATGAATTTGATGACTTTAGACTCGACTTGACAAAATGTAAAGAGACTTGCAACTCGACTTAGACTTTAACATCAATGACTTGTGACTTCACTTGGACTTGAGCCTTTTGACTTGACATGACTTGACATGACTTGCCACTTTCCCCAAAATCCAAAGCTTAAAAAGTTATTTGGGAGCGCTCCGTATTTTTCATTTTCTTCGTCTGTCTATCAGCATGTTATTCCTGTCAGCTGGTGTGCTGTCAGTACAACAGCCAATCAAATTAGATCTACGTTGTTTTCATCACACAGCATTCATCCAATCAAATTGCAGGACAACCATTGACCAAGAGTTGTCCAACAACGTGCCAGTGATAAACAATTATGTTAAAGTTGGTTTCGTTCGGGTATAAAAACTACGACTTGGTCAACAAAAAACGAATTGCCGTATGCAAATCACACAGTTCGAATATTACAGACGGAGACGCAACAACTTCCAACTTCGTTCGACATTTGAAGTTGCACAAAGAAGGGTAAGTTTTGAATGTAAGATAACGTTTATTGGCTAAGTAACGTGACTTTTATTTGCTGTGTAGTTAAATCAGTGAGGCTGCAAACTCACTGCTAACGTTATAACCATAGACATCTTATAAGTAGACGCAGCATAGAGCGCTACTGCCTACTGGCGCAGACGAGGCGCGGGGCCGCCATCTTGGAGTGGTGATCCGCTCCACTCAGTGCAATTCATTTGGCAGGAGCAATGAACTGTCAGCGCATTTAATTCATTTTACCTCACTGAATACCACTGATTTTCACGCGCTTTTTTGTCATACGTGTGTAACAGACACATGTTTTGGCGTGTTTTATTATTCATAGTTTGCTTAACAGTAATATAATATTCTTATACGCTATAAGTGACCAGACGTCCGAGATCAAAACTGGGAATATAATCCCAGAGAAGGGGGAAAAAAACGGTAAACTATTTTTAAGTTGAAGAAACAATATGATTAGGTTATATATACATATGAGTGTATCCTACATAAACAATGTATGAATACATTAGATATCTATATATCTTAGGGACCTATAGACTGTATCTCTGTTGCTTCAGCAGCAGAGAGTTTATTCTGTCTTGACACTTTGTATTGATATTTTCTATTACATTCTTCCCTTAAATGATAATGTTTGCAGTGATTGTTTTATATGTATTATTTTATGTAAGTCGCTTTGGATAAAAGCGTCTGCCAAATACTTAAACATATATAAACACCTGAAAGTCTTCATATCAGCTAAAACCACCAATCTGTTTCACTGGATTCAGAATAAAACCAAATTCTGTTTAACCCAACAATGTTAGTATTTGAATATTGTTACTTGAAGACCGATTCCTGGTTACAATTATACTGTTAAGAAAGTATTGTCTTATACTTTGCCTAAAATGAGAATGCATCATAATCAGTAGTGGCTGGTGAATTTTGTTTTAGGTGGGGCTGAAAGTTTGTAAACCAAACCCCTGTAGGGGCGTCATCCTCCCCCAGAAGATTTCTTTGTGATTTTCACATACAAATATTGAAGATCTTTGATCCTTCTCAACTCTGTGGTAATATTATTTTCATAAAATACAACCAATAGTACGTTAATGTTAAATCTTACTTGTGAAAAGTAATCCCCCGATTCCTATTTTCAACAGTCCGCTCATTTGAGCAGGAAAACGCTGAACACCATCTTTGTTTTCTACCTTTCAACTGTCAGTTAAGGCTGCTCGCCGGCTCCTCATCAGCACTTCAAGATGGCGGCCAAATTGCTCACGTCACAGCAACCAATGCTGCGTCTACTTATAAGATGTCTATGGTTATAACGTCATTGCAAACACGGCAATCTGTTGCGTCCACTGCAGTTTGCTACCTTATTCATACTTTTTGTCAAGTGATTTTTTTTTTAACAGGGTTTCATGAGGTACCTATACATAACGTTACGTTAGTCAATGTATCACACACAGTAACGTAACGTTAGTCAATGTATCACACACAGTAACGTTACGTTAGTCAATGTATCACACACAGTAACGTTACGTTAGTCAATGTATCACACACAGTAACGTTACGTTAGTCAATGTATCACACACAGTAACGTTACGTTAGTCAATGTATCACACACAGTAACGTTAGGTTAGTCAATGTATCACACACAGTAACGTAACGTTAGTCAATGTATCACACACAGTAACATTACGTTAGTCAATGTATCACACACAGTAACATTACGTTAGTCAATGTATCACACACAGTAACGTAACGTTAGACGGCAGTCAGCAGCACCGCGTATTTTAGCCACCTACAAAAAGACAAACATAGTCAAATAAAGGTCAGTTAAAATGTATACTATATTAAGAATATGTGTACATATTGCATAGGGTCCTGACATCTAAAAAGTACAACTCTGTTCATTGTTATGTTCATATATTTGTTATGTTTTTCATGTGTACGCACACATCAACACACATACAGTATGAGATGAGATCAATGAGATAAGGTAAGAACAGGATAGAAACTGCTGTGGAACCAGTTACAATGCAATATGCCATGGAAATACAATGTTAACACTTTTGTGCAAATAAGTACAGTTGCACTTGTTTTTTTCAAATGTGTTTATTCTGTAAAGGAATGAGTTACATGTTTAAAATGACTGGTTAATAGTGCTATTTTGAAGTGCAATGTCAGCACTATCTTTTTCCCTGCAATTTCAAATGCACTTGTTTTAATAAATAAATACAGTGTTTTAAAAGCATACACAATCTGTGTAAATATATTAGTCTGTGGTTAAATGACTTGAAAGGACTCGAAACTCAAAATGCAGGACTTGGGACTTGACTTGAGACTTTCCAGTCTTGACTTTGGACTTGACTCGGACTTGCCCTGTCTTGACTCGGGACTTGACTCGAGACTTGAGGGTAAAGACTTGAGACTTACTTGTGACTTGCAAAGCAATGACTTGGTCCCACCTCTGCTACATAATGCGTTACTGCGTTATTTTACGTTATTTTTTATGTAGTATCGGCTAGAAACAGAAGATCTGAGTGTGTTTTATTGGAGCGTTGTGGTAGAAAAGAAAAGGCGTGCTTTGTGTGGGTGGGGGCGGAGGGGCTCCCAGACCGTAGTCGGAGAGCGCAGAGGAGACGTTCCTCCAGGGCCTATGTACTTCGGGGCTAACAACCTTCACTTTACCCGGAAGTGGGTCTTTACAGCTGAGGGTGAATGACGAGGCCGGCGGTTTGTTGCAACTTTGTGACTTTATTGGACACAGCCATCCACCAAGCTAGAGCACCTGCACTCACTGTCGCCGTTCCCTCACCCCTCTCGCCCACTCACTCACTGACGTCACTCACCTCACATGCTGTCATATCTTAAAGGGCCACGCACACACACACATACGCTACTCTCATAACAACTAACAAGACATCATGGCGAAGCCAGAAGTCGAGTTTTTTAACATGGAGACATTCTCAATACTTTTCTTTTGTCAAGCACAAAGAAAATAACATTTTAGTTAAATGTAAGTTGTGTCTTGGATCAAAGATCCTGTCTACTTAAAGTTAAAGTTAAAGTGCCATTATGTTGCAGCTATTTAAAATAGTTTTGTCAATTTGTTCTGGCCTGAAATAATTTGGCCCTTTGAAACATATCTTTGTCTTTGTGTGTTGTATGTAGACCGCATTGCTTTCTGAGTTCAGTGATGCAAATGCATGTCAAGTTGATCAACAGATTGTATTATTCTCCAGTGCAATAACAGTACTGAAATGAAGGCTAAAAGGGCATTAATGGGAGCCTTAAAAAAAAAAGGAGAAAAAAAGAAGCAACTAAATAGTTACTTTTCACAGTAACACATTACTTTTTGGTGTAAGTAACTGAGTTAGTAACTAAGTTACTTTTGAAATAAAGTAACAAGTAACTGTAACTAGTTACTGGTTTTCAGTAACTAACCCAACACTGCCCACGGCAACCAAAAACAAACAAGGGTGCACAAAAACAGGAACTCAGGGAGTCCAAAACTAACAGAACATAACAAAACATGATCTGTACCACAGATCATGACACTTTGGTTGTTAGCCCTTTCAGTTTGTGTATGGTAGTGCACTGAATCAGACTGGGAGGTGTTTCTAATATTTTGACCTCCTTATTTATTCAAACTACAACCACAATTTATGACCACATCCGACAGTGTCAGCGTTATTTTGTCCATTCGGCTCTTTAGATTGTGTAGGTGTACCTAATGTTGTGGCCACGTTTTTGCTGGGCACTTTTATCGCTGTGAAGAAATCTGAGAAGAGAGTCGATGGCATTTTTAAAACAAAAATGCTGCCGTGATCGCCGACGGCTTTTTGCACGCGTCAAAGAGCGGCTTTGTTCCTGCCGAGCAGGGACCTGACACTCCTTGCAGACGGGCGCTCACCCTCTTGACGTAGCTCTGAATGACCTCCGGGTCGGCCGCCTGGTGCCCGGCCGCGCACACGTCCGTCTCCAGTCGATGTCGCCACCATCTCCTCTCCTGGCTTTTCTCCCAACTACAAATGTAGAGAAGGACAGACGTCGTTAGAACACACAAGTACTTTTTGAATGAAGTCATGCTGTTTTCGCTTTCCTTTTCGCGCTCATCTGGCGCCGTCATTACCCGCTTCCTCCACCCAGCCTTTATGGCTCGCCTGCTCACTCAAGCAGCAGATCCATCGTGTCCATTTTGCTGGGAAGTGCTTGATTTTTCCATTTGAGGGGGTGCGCGCATTCGCCGCCATCACAATACATTTATTAGAGTGTGAATTTCAGCTCCCGCTGCAAGACGTGATGATAAAAAAGGCTATTGAGATATGCCTCTTCATATTTGGAATGGGGTCAAGGAGGAGGCCGAGGTAATATCACGCGCTCCCAGGCGCCGCTGACATTCCCGGCTAGATTTGAAACAGTTGATCTGTCACTTTTTTTTTTCTCCGCTTTCATTTTTTTTGATGAAAGGGCCCGGCGGTGATGTGGAGATAAAAGACAGAGGGGGACAGAAAAAAAAAAAGGGGGTGATGGCCATCATTGAAGAAAGAAGGATGAAAGGATGGTTTCACTCATTCACTGCCCCTCCGGTAACGGCTGATGATGCAATCAGCCGTCTCCACGGTGACAGGTGCCAGGAAGTAGCTGGGCCACTGGGCAGGGGGGCTGCATTAGTAGCCCAACACCTGGGGGGCTCTCACAGAGAGCATTTCTTTTTGCATTCAATTACAAGAATAGTGCTCAATATTAAACTTGTATTTTGTAAATACAAACTTAGTGCCTACAATTTTAGACACTACACCAATGGTTGCAAAAAACACTTTACATCTGCATTTGTATTAGTTTTATAATATGAATTTTCTTTATTTTATTTTTTTGCACTTTATTATTTTCTCTCCTGCCCTCCTCTTTAATATAGCAAAACTATAGAACAATCAATATGACAGTGACTATTACCATTTATTACTGTTTTGTACTTTTCATATCTTTTACATTTTGTTATGTCAACATTTTATGTTCATTTAGTGGCACATCTGACAATGCACAATTCCCCCTTTGTTCCTTGTCATATGTTTTATGTATTCGCATTTCTGTAAATATGTACATCATTGAAATCAAGTACAATATCATTATTTTTCAATTAATAATAATAAGTGCGCTTGGAAGCATTTGGAACAATGCTGAGACATGACCGGTGAAACTACAGCTTCATGTCATTAGAAGTGCACAGATGGCAGGCCATCCTTGGAACAGCTCCCATATTGCCAAAAGTGTTGTGTAGCTGAGACATGACATAGACCATAGGGCCAGGGCCCATTGTTGGGCCGGGAGCTCCCCCTAAAAGGGCCACCAAAAAAAGATGTGTTTCTCAGCTGTGGTCTGTATGGGCCGCAGTGGTACTCAGTTGTAATACACGATTCCACCACTTGTGGCAGTAATGACATTATCAAAACAAATTATTTTGGAGCTAAAGTCAAAGAGAAGGTTCTTTAGCACAAAAATTAGGACTAACGTGGCGAATCTGTATTGTCATTACTTTAATTGTATTGACAGTTTATTTATGAATATTTTTGGTGAGTTAATTATGAGTCCCTTTATGCAGTATATTTAATGAGTCATTATTTTTCTAATCAGCCTGACCTAAGCCGAAGAATTATGTGTTAACTACATAATAATATTTGTGATTAACAAATTATTTCATATCATTTGACAAGGTTGCAGGTTGGATATAATTGTTGAATACAACTAAAATCAAGGGTAATATTACTAATTCAGTGTTATCCACCTGCAGTGTCAGCCATTTTTTATGAAAAAGTATGTGATCGCCTTTTAATGTCGATCACAAACGCAGATCCCCTCTGGCTGACACCGCATTAATTTCTTGTCCCTCGACTGACAAGCAGCGAGCAAATAATTATGTGTCTCCATTCACAGTGTGGAGCCGCTGCCCTAAACTAATAATAATCACTTCCATTATGGGAAATAAACTGCATTTCTTAGTATCTTAAGTATTACTATCATGTATTATTATCACTGGAGGACGAGGATAAACATGTCACACGTTGAGAGCAAGCCAGGAACAGGCATGCTAATAGCAAAGCGAGTTTGAAACAACACCAAGAAATAAGCGTTTAGTAATGTTTAAGAAGTGCACCTGGAAGTATATTACAACAGAAAGTAAGCAGCCATTGACAGGAAATTAACAAAATAAGAGTCTAGCGAGAGTGTGAGAAAGATCCATAAATTGGGTCGTATCAGTATATGATCGATACTGGAGTGACTTGTGCGATATTTTTATTTTCTCAAAATCATGTTTTTGCTAATGTTTACAAACTCAGGAAATAACTCCCTGAGCACAGAGGACTTTGAAAGCAAAATGTAGCAGATAGTAGCTTTGACTTTTTTTTAGCTATTGTGTACTTTTGACTTTGTTTTGATCAAACAGTTGTATGTAAGAAAAGAGAAAAAGGAACTCGTTGACATATTGTGTTGATATTGTTCATTATATTATTTATAGTATATTGTTTCAATATTCAACTGGATTTGCATTCAATGTGGATGTTTTAACCAAGCTTAGAAAACGTTGAAATGGTTCAAAACAACAATACAGAGAGCATAATTGAGTCAAATTAAGATTGGTCCTGAGTATGATGCATTGGTGTTCTACACAACTGTTGTGGCCAATTAAAATACAAATATATGTGTATGATACACAGACCAGGTACAGTGTATTAATTCCTCAGGTTTAGTAAAAAGTGAAAGAATTGGGGCAGCAAGCTGCAGTCAGGCATAATTTGACATGAAAAGATGAAGGTGAGCTGTAGACTTAATAAAGTGTCTCCTTGTCTAACGTCGCTCTCTATTATGGAAGCCTGCACAATTGTCTCCTAATAGCCCAAATGATTCCGTGAGGTGGTCCATCACTTGACTTGTCGTTCCAGTGTCAATGTTTACGTCCTTTTTTTGTGAAACAAATGAAATATTATGCTTTGAAGATTGCATTGACAAGCATCAATCATGATGATTCTTGTTGTGTTATATTTAAACTCCCTTGTGGAAACAACTGTATAGTAACGTTTTGGTTCTCATTTGTAGGGCAGGGAATGTTCAACGTAATAAACTACAACATTTCATGGGAAAAACAGCATTTATAGTGCATGGGTTCTTAGATAAACTTTTCCACTACAGAGGGGTCCGGGCACACTCAATTATTAACACTGAATTAGTCATCTGACTCTTGATTTTAATCTTATTCAATAATTATATCTAACCTACTGACCGTTTAACAGGATAAATCTTGTACAAACCCCGTTTCCATATGAGTTGGGAAATTGTGTTAGATGTAAATATAAACGGAATACAATGATTTGCAAATCATTTTCAACCCATATTCAGTTGAATATGCTACAAAGGCAACATATTTGATGTTCAAACTGATAAACAATTTTGTTTTGCAAATAATCATTAACTTTAGAATTTGATGCCAGCAACACGTGACAAAGAAGTTGGGAAAGGTGGCAATAAATACTGATAAAGTTGAGGAATGCTCATCAAATACTTATTTGGAACATCACACAGGTGTGCAGGCTAATTGGGAACAGGTGGGTGCCATGATTGGGTATAAAAACAGCTTCCCAAAAAATGCTCAGTCTTTCACAAGAAAGGATGGGGCGAGGTACACCCCTTTGTCCACAACTGCATGAGCAAATAGTCAAACAGTTTAAGAACAACGTTTCTCAAAGTGCAATTGCAAGAAATTTAGGGATTTTAATATCTAGGGTCCATAATATCATCAAAAGGTTCAGAGAATCTGGAGAAATCCCTCCACGTAAGCGGCATGGCCGGAAACCAACATTGAATGACCGTGACCTTCGATTCCTCAGACGGCACTGTATCAAAAACCGACATCAATCTCTAAAGGATATCACCACATGGGTTCAGGAACACTTCAGAAAACCACTGTCACTAAATACAGTTCGTCGCTACATCTGTAAGTGCAAGTTAAAGCTCTACTATGCAAAGCGAAAGCCATTTATCAACAACATCCAGAAACGCCGCCGTCTTCTCTGGGCCCGAGATCATCTAAGATGGACTCATGCAAAGTGGAAAAGTGTTCTGTGGTCTGACGAGTCCACATTTCAAATTGTTTTTGGAAATATTCGACATCGTCATCCGGACCAAAGGGGAAGCGAACCATCCAGACTGTTATCGACGCAAAGTTCAAAAGCCAGCATCTGTGATGGCATTAGTGCCCAAGGCATGGGTAACTTACACATCTGTGAAGGCAGCATTAATGCTGAAAGGTACATACAGGTTTTGGAACAACATATGCTGCCATCTAAGCGCTGTCTTTTTCATGGACGACCCTGCTTATTTCAGCAAGACAATGCCAAGCCACATTCAGCATGTGTTACAACAGCGTGGCTTCGTAAAAAAAGAGTGTGGGTACTTTCCTGGCCCGCCTTCAGTCCAGACCTGTCTCCCATCGAAAATGTGTGGCGCATTATGAAGCGTAAAATACGACAGCGGAGACCCCGGACTGTTGAACGACTGAAGCTCTACATAAAACAAGAATGGGAAAGAATTCCACTTTCAAAGCTTCAACAATTAGTTTCCTCAGTTCCCAATCGTGTGTTGAGTGTTGTTAAAAGAAAAGGTGATGTAACACAGTGGTGAACTTGCCCTTTCCCAACTACTTTGGCACGTGTTGCAGCCATGAAATTCTAAGTTAATTATTATTTGCAAAAAAAAAAAAAAAAGTTCATGAGTTTGAACATCAAATATCTTGTGTTTGTAATGCATTCAATTGAATATAATAAATAAATAATAAATGGGTTGTACTTGTATAGCGCTTTTCTACCTTCAAGGTACTCAAAGCGCTTTGACACTACTTCCACATTTACCCATTCACACACACATTCACACACTGATGGAGGGAGCTGCCATGCAAGGCGCTAACCAGCACCCATCAGGAGCAAGGGTGAAGTGTCTTGCTCAGGACACAACGGACATGACGAGGTTGGTACTAGGTGGGGATTAATATGGGTTGAAAAGGATTTTCAAATCATTGTATTCCGTTTATATTTACATCTAACACAATTTCCCAACTCATATGGAAACGGGGTTTGTATAATGAGTGTGTTAATTGCAAAGATTATTATCAAGGCTTTGGTCAGCATGATTACAAAAGTAAATAATGATCAAATGTACTGCAAAAGAAGAGAATTATAAATACTGATGAAAAATACATTTGTATATAATTACACAGTGCTAAAATAAATACATTTTAACTAAATTATTAATAATAATTTATGTTTCTTACATAAACAGTCAATAAAATGTAAGTACAAATTAAAATAGATCTTCGCCACTGTAGTCATAAGTTTTGCGCTAAAGAAACTTCTATGACTTTAGCTCCAGACTTCTTCTGTTTGTTTGACATTGTCGTTACTGCCACAAGAGGCGGAAACGTGTATTACACCTGTCATTTGCAATCCACGTACTGTATAGTGTTTTTGTGGTTGAGAAGAGCATTTTAGTCACCACATTTTGTATTTTTATTAGTAAAATACTGCAGTATTTTAATAATCAAGTATGGTGTCTTTATTGTTCAACGAAAAAGCATTTTTGTGTACTGTGTAGACATTAAAAAAAAATCGGTTGCACTAGGACTGCAAGATGTTTGCATTTGTAAAGTTAAGGGTTTTGACGGAAAAATATAGTGTTTTTATGGCCATGTATAGTGCCTTTTCATGGCTAACTGCACGTCAGCATATTCATAGCAAAGGCATATTGTTTTCATGCTAAAATATATATTTTTTTGTATACGACAAATATTGTTTCCATGATAAAAGAGCATTTCCATGACAAAATTCTATGTTATTAAAAAGTAAACCGTACCAATGATTGCCACACACACACTAGTTGTGGTGAAATTAACCTCTGCATTTGACTCATCACCCTCACCCCCTGGGAGGTGAGGGGGGCAGTGAGCAGCAGTGGTGGCAACGCCCATATTATGGCTAATAATATTTTTATTCACTGGCTTTTAACCCAGCATGAGACTTTGAACTGTTTTTAGCTTTTAACTTTTTGAACTGTTTTTAACTTTTAAACTGTTTTTATCTAACAAACAGTTCTCAGGGTAATTTATATTTGTTTTTTAAACGTGTATTTTTATTTCTGTTTTAAATGTTATTTTTTAGTCTGTCCTTTGCCTCTATTTCTTTGTGGTGTACAGCCCTTTGTTTTTCAACTGTGCTTGTCTTTAAAGGGCTTTATAAATAAAGTTGGTATGGTATGGTATGGCTAACTACAGCATTTTCAAAACAAAGTGTAGTGTTTTCATGGTCAAATATAGCGTTTTTAAACAAGCATCTAGCCGTGTTTTAAAGGCTCCAATATGTGTATATTTGTAAACTTGACACAATATTTTCATGGCAAAAGAGGAGCATTGTCATGACAATATTTCACGTTACAGTATAGCAAAGTATATTGTTTTCATGCTCAAATATATTTTTATATGACAAATACAGTGTTTTCATTGTAAAAGAGGAGTATTATCATGATATTTCACGTTATAGTTTAGCAAAGTATATTGTTTTCATGCTAGAATATATGTTTATATGACAAATAGTGTTTTCATTGTAAAAGAAGAGCGTTGTCATGATAATATTTCACATTATAGTATAGCAAAGTATATTGTTTTCATGCAATATTATATTTTTATATGACAAATATAGTGTTTTCATTGTAAAAGAGGAGCATTGTCATGACAATATTTCACATTATAATATACCAAAGTACCGTATTTTTCGGATTATAAGTCGTTCCGGAGTATAAGCCGCACCGGCCGAAAATGCATAATAAAGAAGGAAAAAAACATATATAAGTCGCACTAGAGTATGAGTCGCATTTTTTGGGGGAATGTATTTGATAAAATCCAACACTAAGAATAGACATTTGAAAGGCAATTTAAAATAAATAAAGAATAGTGAACAACAGGCTGAATAAGTGTACGTTATATGAGGCATAAATAACCAACTGAGAACGTGCCTGGTATGTTAACATAACATATTATGGTAAGAGTCATTCAAATAACTAGAACATATAGAACATGGGGGCAACACGGTGGAAGAGGGGTTAGTGCGTCTGCCTCACAATACGAAGGTCCTGAGTATCGTGAGTTCAATCCCGGCCTCGGGATCTTTCTGTGTGGAGTTTGCATGTTCTCCCCGTGACTGCGTGGGTTTACTCCGGCTTCCTCCCACCTCCAAAGACATGCACCTGGGGATAGGTTGATTGGCAACACTAAAATTGGCCCTAGTGTGTGAATGTGAGTGTGAATGTTGTCTGTCTATCTGTGTTGGCCCTGCGATGAGGTGGCGACTTGTCCAGGGTGTACCCTGCCTTCCGCCCGATTGTAGCTGAGATAGGCTCCAGCGCCCCCCGCGACCCCGAAGGGAATAAGCGGTAGAAAATGGATGGATGGATGGATATAGAACATGCTATACGTTTACCAAACAATCTGTCACTCCTAATCGCTAAATCTGTTGATGTTGACGTGTGTGTGTGACGATTGCTGATATACGCCTAGTCCAGGAGTCGGCAACCTTTACCAGTCAAAGAGCCATTTTGACCAGTTTCACAAATTAAAGAAAACAATGGGAGCCACAAAAATCTTTTGAAATTTAAAATGAAATAACACTGCATACAAAGTTATTTTTTTGCTTTGTGCTATGTAAGGGTCTCAGACACGCGGTCCACACCTTGATATGAAAATTGAATATTAGTGCGGCCCGCGGGTTTTATATGAATGGTGCTTGACACCGTCATACTTGTCAACCCTCCCGATTTTTCCGACAGGCTACAAATTTCAGGACATCTGTTCTCTCGAACGTTCCGTGATGGTACAGCATTTAGCGCCCACTACAACCATTGCGTTGTATGGAGCTTCTGCTTGCTCACGTGAGAGACAGCAAGGCATACTTGGTCAACAACCACACAGGTTACACTGACGGTGGCGGTACAAAAAACTTTAACACTCTTACTAATAATGCGCCACACTGTGAACCCACACCAAACAAGAATGACAAACACATTTCGGGAGAACATCTGCACCGTAACACAACATAAACACAACAGAACAAATACCGAAAATCTCATGCAGCCCTAACTCTTCCGGGCTACATTATACACCCCCGCTACCAAACCCCGCCCACCTCAACCGACGCACGGGGGGGGGGTTGATGTGTGAGGGAGCAGGGTTGGGGTGGGGGCGGGGTTTGGTGGTAGCATGAGTGTATAATGTAGCCCGGAAGAGTCAGGGCTGCATGGGATGGGATTCTGGGTATTTGTTCTGTTGTGTTTATGTTGTGTTAAGGTGCAGATGTTCTCCCAAAATGTGTTTGTCATTCTTGTTTGGTTTTGGTACAAAGTGTGGCGCATTATTAGTAAGAGTGTTAAAGTTGTTTTATATGGCCACCATCAGTGTAACCTGTGTGGCTGTTGACCAAGTATGCCTTGCTGTCACTTACGTGTGCAAGCAGAACATGCATATAACAAGAAGTTGGGCTGGCACGCTGGTTGTACAGATTGTAGAGGGTGCTAAATGCTGTACCATCATGGCACGCCCTTATCATTATTGTAAGGGTGAATATCGGAGAATATCAATCCTGCGAGAGGCACTGAAATCCGGAAGTCTCCCGGGACAATCGGGGGGTCGGCAAGTATGCAGCTGAGCCGCATCAGAGTGATCAAAGAGCCGCAAGCGGCTCTGGAGCCGCGGGTTGCCGACCCCTGACATAGGTAAATGTGTGTTTGGACATGTTAGGACTGAAATGGGACAAGTTGGCAGGTGTGACAACAGAATGTTGTCCAAATCTGACGGGGAAAAATGTTGGACTTTTAAAGAGGATGCAGGATAAACTTTAAATTAACCCTGTGCAGAAATTGACATTTTTGCATTGTATTATACATCAGGAAGTGTAGTGTAAGACAGTGTTAAAAGTAAAACCATCAAAAGCAATCTGCTTTTGTATAAAGTTAAGTTAGGTTAAATGAAAGTATTATTATTATTATTATTATTATTATTATTATTTATCTTACGGTATATCAAAAATAATATTGAGCAAAAATTAATTGAAATGTTGTTGATGTGGCCCTCCAGCAGTGCTCGGGTTGCTCATGCGACCCCCGGTAAAAATTAATTGCCCACCCCTGTAGTATAGCAAAGTATATTGTTTTCATGCTAAAATATATTTTTATAAGACAGATAGAGTGTTTTCATTGTAAAAGAGGAGCATTGTCATGACAATATTTCACGTTATAGTATACGAAAGTATATTGTTTTCATGCTAAAATATATTTTTATAAGACAGATAGAGTGTTTTCATTGTAAAAGAGGAGCATTGTCATGACAATATTTCACGTTATAGTATACCAAAGTATATTGTTTTCATGCTAAAATATATTTTTAAATGACAAATAGAGTTTTCATGATAAAAGAGCATTTTCATGACAAAATTCCATGTTATTATGGCTAACTACAGCATTTTTAAAACAAAGAGTAGTGTTTTCATGGTCAAATATAGCGTTGTACAAGCATACAACTAAATAAATAATAATAATTTATGTTTCTTAAATAAACAGTCAATAATATGTAAGTACAAATGAAAATACATCTCCGCCACTTTAGTCATAATTTTTGCGCTTAAGAAACTTCTATGACTTTAGCTCCGGATTTCTTCTGTTTGTTTGATATTGTCGTTACAGCCATAAGAGGCGGAAAAGTGTATTACAACTGTCATTTGCATGGCCACATACTGTGTAGTGTTTTTGTGGTTGAGAAGAGATTTTTAGTCACCACATGTTGTACTTTCATTGGAAAAATACAGCATTTTCATGACATTATTGTATTGTGAATGTGTATTACCTTGGCGTTTCTCGGACAAGCACGGCCCGGTGGAGCTGCCGCTGGATGCGGGCATGATGGGGGCCACAGGGATGCACGAAGGGATGGACGGCAACCAGCACAAAGCCCTGTGCGTAGAGCTCCCTCACCTGAACAGGTAGTTCTCGGACTGAAGAGAGGCACAGCACCGATGACACCGGAACCTCTGAGGGAGCGACAAGCGCATGTTAACACACGTGGAGACAGAAAAGAGCATGGCAGAGGGGGGAAAAAAGTGGTTGAGATATGTGAAAATGGATCAAGACAAAGAGTAAAGAGCATGTTTGAGTATGGTAATTGACACTGAGAAATGATACATGGCATCTTTCAGCTAAATCTGGAACTAATTACACTCCATGTTGGCTTTGACAGAGGAAAAAACAGAGGTGCTCAAGTGTGTCAACACTTTAATGCGTTCACACATGCTCCAATAAGTACTCTCTATCCTACACACACACACACACACACACACACACACACACACACACACATCAAAAGGCTGGAAAGACAACGCTATCAGCGCAGGGTATTAGCAGGAATCGTTAGCAGAGAAGCCACACACAATGAAGAGAACACACACACAAACACACACGCACACACACACACACACACACACACACACACACACGCACACACGCACACACACACACGCACACACTCCTTGTCACTTCAGTGAGGATGCTTAGCGGAGCTTATCGTACGGGAGCAAAGCGTTTCTGCAAATCCACCGGGGGGATGTTTGTGAGAAACACCCTGTCGGGGTGGGCGCATTGTCGCCAAGCTCGCTGGTGTTTAAGGGGCTTTTGGAGAGGGGGGGAGGAACACGTGCGTCCATGCTTGGATGCTGAGTGAAGCCAGGTGTGTACAAGAGAGAGGAGGATGGAGAATAAAGGGAGGGGTGTGTGTGTGTGTGTGCCTGAATGTTTGTCACCCTTCCTATTCAGTCGCATTTGCATTGGTCTGGAGAAGAGAAAATAACCTGCATAAATTAAAAAGCACAAACACACACACACGAAATATGCAAGCTACCACATTTTAAATGAGTTCTTCATCATCTGCTGTGCACTTGCACACCAGTAAGGCTGGACGACCCACACACAGTCTATAGGGTGAACATGTCTGCACAATACAGGCTGTCAATCAAGCGTGCTGCTACTCTGCATAAACAGAAATAGGCATCATAGACAAATTAAATATTGGATTGTCATGGCTATATACCATGAAAGACAGGCACTGTTCCATGTGATTTGTAATTATTAGGGTTTTAAGGCAAAATGTGTTTTCATGGCAAAACGTTTTAGCATTAAAATATTTTGATTTCACAGTAAAATAGAGCATTTTTCTGGCAAATACAGCGTTTTCATGTCTGAATGTCTTTTTGGCAACTAAATGTGTTTTTCAGACTCAAATAGAACACTATTCAGGCAATTATAGTGTTTTCATGGTCAATTTACAGCATTGTCAAAATAAAGTGTAATGTTTTCATGGCAAAATAGAGTATATTTTTGAAAATTGTGTTTTCATGGCCACATACAGCAATTTCACAGCAAAGTGTAATGTTTTCATGGTAAAATAGGGCATTTTCATGACAACAAGGTGCGTTTTCATGGTGAAATACATTTTCACAGCAAAGTTTAATGTTTTCTTGTTAAAATAGGGCATTTTCATGACCCAATTTGTGTTTAATGATAATAAAAGATTGCTATGACCACAATTTGTGTGTTCATGGTAAAAAAGTTTGAGGTTTTTTGGCAAATATTGTATGTATTGAGTGTTTTTATAGTAAAATATAGCATCTATTTAAAGGCCTACTGAAATGCGATTTTCTTATTTAAACGGGGATAGCAGGTCCATTCTTGGTGTCATACTTGATAATTTCGCGATATTGCCATATTTTTGTTGAAAGGATTTAGTAGAGAACATCGACGATAAAGTTCACAATTTTTGGTCGCTGATAAAAAAGCCTTGCCTGTACCGGAAGTAGCAGACGAGTAGCGTGACGTCACAGGTTGTGGAGCTCCTCACATCTGCACATTGTTTACAATCATGGCCACCAGCAGCGAGAGCGATTCGGACCGAGAAAGCGACAATTTCCCCATGAATTTGAGCGAGGATGAAAGATTCGTGGATGAGGAAAGTGAGAGTGAAGGACTAGAGGGCAGTGGGAGCGATTCAGATAGGGAAGATACTGTGAGAGGCGGGTGTGACCTGATATTCAGCTGGGAATGACTAAAACAGTAAATAAACACAATTAGCCACAACACAACCAGGCTTATATTTAATATGCCACAAATTAATACCGCATAACAAACACCTCCCCCTTCCCGTCCATATAACCCGCCAATACAACTCAAACACCTGCACAACACACTCAATCCCACAGCCCAAAGTACCGTTCACCTCCCCAAAGTTCATACAGCACATATATTTCCCCAAAGTCCCCAAAGTTACGTACGTGACATGCACATAGCGGCACGCACGTACGGGCAAGCAATCAAATGTTTGGAAGCAGCAGCTGCATGCGTACTCACGGTACCGCGTCTGCGCGTCCAACTCAAAGTCCTCCTGGTAAGAGTCTCTGTTGTCCCAGTTCTCCACAGGCCAATGGTAAAGCTTGACTGTCATCTTCCGGGAATGTAACAATGAAACACCGGCTGTGATTGTGTTGCTGCAGTCGGCCGCAATCATCATCATCATCATCATCGGCGGTCACTCAAACGAGTATGACGATCCTCCTGGTAGGGGTGTATCCCTTTATGGAGGGTGCCTGTGCGTGACTTTGTTTTACGTGGGGAGACTGGTGCACACGATCCTTGATAGAATCGGGTCAGGGCCCAGTGGCATGGAGTCCAAGACGACGGGGGACCCTTTTCTGCTGCAGCCTTCTTCCGCCATCGCAGCCGTTGTGGTAGTTCTTAAATCTACCGTCTTCCGCCTGCTCCGCCGTTGAGGTCTTCACCGTATCCCTGGCTAAGGGGCAATACACCGCTTCCCACCTACAGCTTTCTTCTTTGCTGTCTCCATTGTTCATTGAACAAATTGCAAAAGATTCACCAACACATATGTCCAGAATACTGTGGAATTTTGCGATGAAAACAGACGACTTAATAGCTGGCCACCATGCTGTCCCAAAATGTCCTCTACAATCCGTGACGTCACGCGCTGAGACGTTTTCAGCAGGATATTTCGCGCAAAATTTAAAATTGCACTTTAGTAAGCTAACCCGGCCGTATTGGCATGTGTTGCAATGTTAAGATTTCATCATTGATATATAAACTATCAGACTGCGTGGTCGGTAGTAGTGGGTTTCAGTAGGCCTTTAAGCAAATAGTGATTTCATGGCTATATACAGCATTTTCATCACAAAGTGTAATGTTTTCATGGTAAAGTAGAGCATTTTCATGACCATAATTTGTGTTTTAATGGCAAAATAGAGCATATTTTTGGCAAATCGTGTTTTCATGGCGAAATACAGCATTTTCACAGCAAAGTGTAATGTTTTCATGTTAAAATAAGGCATTTTCATGACCACAATTTGTGTTTAATTGTAATAAAACATTCCTATGGCCATAATTTGTGATCATGGTAAACCAGGTTGGTTATTTTTGTTTGGTAAATATTGTATGTATTGAGTGTTTTTATAGTAAAATATAGCATCTCCATCCATTTTCTACCGCTTATTCCCTTTTGGGGTCGCGGGGGGCGCTGGAGCCTATCTCAGCTACATCTACTTAAGCAAATAGTGATTTCATCGCTATATACAGCATTTTCATCACAAAGTGCAATGTTTTCATGGTAAAGTAGAGCATTTTCATTACCATAATTTGTGTTTTAATGACCAAATAGAGCATCTTTTTGGCAAATAGAGTTTTCATGGCCAAATACAGCATTTTCACAGCGAGGTGTAATGTTTTCATGGTAAAATATGGCATTTTCATGACCACAAGGTGTGTTTTCATGTTAAAATAGATCATTTTCATGACCACAATTTGTGTTTAATGGTAATAAAACATTGCTATGACCACAATTTGTGTACTCATGGTAAAACGTTTTTTTGTTTTTTGGGGGGGCAAATATTGTATGTATTGAGTGTTTTTATAGTAAAATATAGCATCTATTTAAGCAAATAGTGATTTCCTGGCTAAATACAGCATTTTCATCACAAAGTGTAATGCTTTCATGGTAAAGTAGAGCATTTTCATGACCATAATTTTTGATTTAATGGTAAAATAGAGCATTTTGTTTTACCACAATTTGTGTTTTAATGGTAAAATAGGGCATATTTTTTGGCAAATACAGTTTAATGGTATATTGCAGCATTTTCACTATAATGTGTTAAGTTTTCATGTTAAAATAGAGCATTGCCATGACCACCATTTGTGTTTTCATAGTAAAAAGTTTTTTTTTTTTGGCAAATACTGTATTTTAATGTTTATGTATTAAGTGTTTTTATGGTATGGTATGTCTAGAAAATATGGTGTTTTCATGGCTAAATACTGAATTTTCATAGCAAAGTGTTGTGTTTTCATGGTAAAATAGTGTATTTTAATGATGAAATTACATTTTTAGGCAAATATAGTATTTTCATGGCTATATACAGCATTTTCACAATAAATAGTGTATTTTAATGATGAAATTACATTTTTAGGCAAATATAGTATTTTCATGGCTATATACAGCATTTTCACAATAAAGTGTAATGGGTTCATGGTAAAATAGAGCATTGTTATGACGACAATCTGGGTTTTAATGGTTAAATACACCATCTTTCCAGAAAATAGTGTTAAATGGTCAAATACAGCATTTTTCACAACAAAGTGTAAAGTTCTCAGGGTAAAATAGAGCATTGTCTTACTGCAGTTTGTGTTTTCAAGGCAAAAAAGAGCATTTTAATAACCAAACCTGGTTTCTTTTATATTAAAACAGAGCATCTTTCTGGCAAATAAAGTGTTTTCATGACTAAATAGAGTACAACATTTTCATGGAAAAGCGCAGCATTTTCATGGTAGAATAGGTGTTTTAAAGTATAGTGTTTTCATGGCAAAATCAAGCATTTATCTTGTCACAATTTGTTTTCATAGCCTAATACAGCAATTTCTATAGTCAAATACAGTGTTTTCTTGTTAAAAATATAGCCGAGTGTGTATCCATGTGTGTAGAAAGCGTTGCACTTGGACTTCAGCGTGAAACTCCAACAAAGTTAAGTGTTTAAACGGCAATATATAGTATTTATTTTTATTAAATACAGCAGCTTTAGGACCAGACTTAGTGTTATCATGGTAAAAAACAACAACAGCATTTTCATGAAAAATATGGTGTTTACAAAGCTAAAACAAAGTTTTTCTTGTGTGGACCATCCAAAGGTGGGATGTTTATGGTGGTGCAACACACACACACACACACACACACACACACACACACACACACACACACACACACACACACACACACACACACACACACACACACACACACACACACACACACACACACACACACACACACACACACACACACACACACACACACACACACACACACACACTAACGGCATGAAAAGAGTTCATCCAACTATTTTTGTTGTACGGCTGCAACAAAATGCCTCCACAAACGGTGGGGCGTCTACACACAGTTGTTCCAACAGCAGGAAAAAGAACACCCGCAGGAACACAGCTTCTTGGCACAAATATTTGGAAGCGGGAGAGGCTTTCATCAAATGCATAAATGGCTCGTCTGTGTGCGCACGTCTCCAAAGCAGCATGGCGATGATTATATTAACAGCTGGAGACCATGTTGGACGGCGAGGATAACAAAGATCCTGTCATTAGCCAGCCATTAGCTCTGCACGGCTAGCACTCGTCCACCGCCGAGTAACTCAGGCGTACAGAAGTTATTAGGGTGTCTTGCAGCTTCAGGCTGGGGAGCGCCTTCATTTATACCATCTGCCGCTAAGGGAATTTAAAATAAAAGGAGGTAGAAAGGCTGCAGTTCCCCCTGCAGAATGGGAACATAGATGGCACCCATTGGTTTTATAGGCCTGGCTCGTGAGGGGAAGGGTGGGACTGGCGAAAAGAAAGTTAATGGTGTACTTGTGCACGTGCTGGGACTTTGTTTCATGTGAGTGCACCGCTGAGGAAGTACTGTAAGAGTGGATACACACACACATGTATATACAAACCCCGTTTCCATATGAGTTGGGAAATTGTGTTAGATGTAAATATAAACGGAATACAATGATTTGCAAATAATTTTCAACCCATATTCAATTGAATGCACTACAAAGACAAGATATTTGATGTTCAAACTCATAAACTCTATTTTTTTTTTGCAAATAATAATTAACTTAGAATTTCATGGCTGCACGGCCTTTCCTTTTAACAACACGTTAAACGTTTGGGAACTGAGGAGAAACATTTTTTAAGCTTCTCTGGTGGAATTATTTCCCATTCTTGCTTGATGTACAGCTTAAGTTGTTCAACAGTCCGGGGGTCTCCGTTGTGGTATTTTAGGCTTCATAATGCGCCACACATTTAAATGGGAGACAGGTCTGAACTACAGGCAGGCCAGTCTAGTACCCGCACTCTTTTACTATGAAGCCATGTTGATGTAACACGTGGCTTGGCATTGTCTTGCTGAAATAAGCAGGGGCGTCCATGGTAACGTTGCTTGGATGGCAACATATGTTGCTCCAAAACCTGTATGTACCTTTCAGCATTAATGGCGCCTTCACAGATGTGTAAGTTACCCATGTCTTGGGCACTAATACACCCCCATACCATCACAGATGCTGGCTTTTCAACTTTGCGCCTATAACAATCCGGATGGTTTTTTTCCTCTTTGGTCCGGATGACACGACGCCCACAGTTTCCAAAAACAATTTGAAATGTGGACTCGGCAGACCACAGAACACTTTTCCACTTTGTATCAGTCCATCTTAGATGAGCTCAGGCCCAGCGAAGCCGACGGCGTTTCTGGGTGTTGTTGATAAACGGTTTTCGCCTTGCATAAGAGAGTTTTAACTTGCACTTACAGATGTAGCAACCAACTGTAGTTACTGGCAGTGGGTTTCTGAAGTGTTCCTGAGCCCATGTGGTGATATCCTTTACACACTGATGTCACTTGTTGATACAGTACAGCCTGTGGGATCGAAGGTCACGGGCTTAGCTGCTTACGTGCAGTGATTTCTCCAGATTCTCTGAACCCTTTGATGATATTACGGACCGTAGATGGTGAAATCCCTAAATTCCTTGCAATAGCTGGTTGAGAAAGGGTTTTCTTAAACTGTTCAACAATTTGCTCACACATTTGTTGACCAAGTGGTGACCCTCGACCCATCCTTGTTTGTGAATGACTGAGCATTTCATGGAATCTACTTTTATACCCAATCATGGCACCCACCTGTTCCCAATTAGCCTGCACACCTGTGGGATGTTCCAAATAAGTGTTTGATGAGCATTCTTCAACTTTATCAGTATTTATTGCCACCTTTCCCAACTTCTTTGTCACGTGTTGCTGGCATCAAATTCTACAGTTAATGATTATTTGCAAAAAAAAAATGTTTATCAGTTTGAACATCAAATATCTTGTCTTTGTAGCATATTCAACTGAATATGGGTTGAAAATGATTTGCAAATCATTGTATTCCGTTTATATTTACATCTAACACAATTTCCCAACTCATATAGAAACGGGGTTTGTACATACATATACTTATGTATGTATATATATATAAAAAGGGAATTTAAATTGTTCTTGTTTTGGTGATGAAAGGCGATCAATAAATATAAAAAAAACGGTGTGATTTTTATTTTATATTTCATAAAAGAAAAATGAAGCTCCTCAGTTAACAGAAACGGAAAAACCGACCCCAACGGATGTTTTTTCAAAGCCGGTCCACAGAAGTTTTTATTTTCAAAATATTTGGAGCCCTAGGCAGAAATAATTTTAGACACGGCACAAGGAGGACTGACAAAGAAATCTATACACACACAAAGTGGGGGTGTGACCACGCACTTTAGTACACATGGTCCTGTCTTTAAAATGGCTACTTCCGGTAGTAAAGTCGGAATATGAAAACACATTTCTTTTGGCCTGTTTTTCAGTTTCAGTTTTTGTTTATATTTGTGTAGAAATTTCTGTAGATGTTAGTCCTCATTGTGCTATGTCTAAAACTTTTTCTGTGTCGTGCACCAAAGACATTTTAGCAAGAAAATAAAACTTCACGTCTGCACATGAAAAAAAACATCTGTTTTGGTCCGTCTATGAATGTTGTCATTCATCACGTCATTGTCATCTCAGGGCATTCAATCATCACAACTGGACTGTTTGGTTTGTCTTGTTAGACCTTTCACCTCTCATCCTAGTAGACTTCATCAGTTCATGATCTTAGACTTAGATTGGTCAGATCTAGTCTTAGACTTAGATTGGTCAGATCTAGTCTTAGACTTAGATTGGTCACATCTAGTCTTAGACTTAGATTGGTCACATCTAGTCTTAGACTTAGATTGGTCACATCTAGTCTTAGACACAGATTGGTCAGATCTAGTCTTAGACTTAGATTGGTCACATCTAGTCTTAGACTTAGGTTGGTCACATGTAGTCTGAGACTTACATTGGTCAGATCTAGTCTTAGACTGGTCACATCTAGTCTTAGACTGGTCAGATCTTGTCTTAGACTTAGATTGGTCAGA
The DNA here is from genome assembly GCF_033978685.3 of Nerophis lumbriciformis. Classification (NCBI taxonomy): domain Eukaryota; kingdom Metazoa; phylum Chordata; class Actinopteri; order Syngnathiformes; family Syngnathidae; genus Nerophis; species Nerophis lumbriciformis. The sequence goes on along the minus strand of NC_084568.2, from coordinate 29,254,594 downwards.
TCTAGTCTTAGACTTAGATTGGTCACATCTAGTCTTACACTTAAGATTGGTCAGATCTAGTCTCAGACTTAATTAGTCACATCCAGTCTTAGACTCAGATTGGTCAGATCTAGTCTTAGACTTAGATTGGTCACATCTAGTCTTAGACTTGGATTGGTCACATCTAGTCTTAGACTGGTCACATCTAGTCTTAGACTTAGATTGGTCACATTTAGTCTTAGACTTGGATTGGTCACATCTAGTCTTAGACTCGGATTGGTCACATCTAGTCTTGCACTCAGATTGGTCAGATCTAGTCTTAGACTTAGATTGGTCAGATCTAGTCTTAGACTTAGATTGGTCAAATCTAGTCTTAGACTCAAATTGTCAGATCTAGTCTTATACTTAGATTGGTCACATCTAGTCTTAGATTGGTCACATCTAGTCTCAGACTTAGATTGGTCACATCTAGTCTTAGATTTACATTGATCACATCCAGTCTTAGACTTAGATTGGTTTCATCTAGTCTTAGACTTAGATTGTTCACATCTAGTCTTAGACTTAGATTGGTCACACCTAGTCTTAGACTGGTTACATCTAGTCTTAGACATAGTTTGGTCAGATTTAGTCTTAGACTTGGATTGGTCAGATCTAGACTTAGATTGGTCAGATCTAGTCTTAGACTCAGATTGGTCCATCTAGTTTTAGGCTTAGATTGGTCGAATCTAGTCTTTAACCTAGATTGGTTAGATGAAGTCTTAGACTGGTTAGATCTAGTCTTAGACTTAGATTGGTCACATCTAGTCTTAAACTTAGATTGGTCAGATCTAGTCTTAGACTTGGATTGGTCAGATCTAGACTGAGATTGGTCAGATCTAGTCTTAGACTTAGATTGGTCACATCTCGTCTTAGACTTAAGATTGGTCACATCTAGTCTTAGATTGGTCGCATCTAGTCTTAGATTGGTCACATCTAGTCTTAGACTTAGATTGGTCACATCTAGTCTTAGACTTTCATTGGTCACATCTAGTCTTAGATTTATATTGGTCAGATCTAGCCTTAGACTTGGATTGGTCAGATCTAGACTGAGATTGGTCAGATCTAGTCTTAAACTTAGATTGGTCACATCTCGTCTTAGACTTAAGATTGGTCACATCTAGTCTTAGATTGGTCACATCTAGTCTTAGATTGGGCACGTCTGGTCTTAGACTTAGATTGTTCACATTTAGTCTTAGACTTATATTGGTCACATCTAGTCTTATACTGGTTACATCTAGTCTTAGACTTAGTTTGGTCAGATCTAGTCTTAGACTTAGATTGGTCATCTAGTCTTAAACTAAGATTGGTCAGATGTAGTCTTAGACTTGGATTGGTCAGATCTAGACTTAGATTGGTCAGATCTAGTCTTAGACTTAGATTGGTCCATCTAGTTTTAGGCTTAGATGGGTTGAATCTAGTCTTGGACTTACATTGGTCACATTTAGTCTTAAACTTAGATTGGTCAGATCTAGTCTTAGATTTAGATTGGTCACATCTAGTGTTAGGCTTGGATTGGTCAGATCTAGTCTTAGACTTGGATTGGTCAGATCTAGACTGAGATTGGTCAGATCTAGTCTTAGACTTAGATTGTTCACATCTCGTCTTAGATTTAAGATTGGTCACATCTAGTCTTAGATTTAGGTTGGCCAGATCTAGTCTTAGACTCAAATTGTCAGCTCTAGTCTTATACTTAGTTTGGTCACATCTAGTCTTAGACTTAGATTGATCACATCTAGTCTGAGACTTAGATTGGTCACATCTAGTCTTAGATTGGTCACATCTAGTCTTAGACTTAGATTGGTCACATCTAGTCTTAGACTTTCATTGGTCACATCTAGTCTTAGATTTATATTGGTCAGATGTAGTCTTAGACTTAGATTGGTCAGATGTAGTCTTAGACTTGGATTGGTCAGATCTCGACTTAGATTGGTCAGATTTAGTCTTAGACTCAGATTGGTCCATCTAGTTTTAGGCTTAGATTGGTCGAATCTAGTCTTGGACTTAGATTGGTCACATCTAGTCTTAGGCTTAGATTGGTTGAATCTAGTCTTAGACCTAGATTGTTTAGATGAAGTCTTAGACTGGTCAGATCTAGTCTTAGACTTAGATTGGTCACATTTAGTCTTAAACTGAGATTGGTCAGATCTAGTCTTAGACTTGGATTGGTCAGATCTAGACTGAGATTGGTCAGATCTAGTCTTAGACCTAGATTGGTCACATGTAGTCCAGCGGTTGGTGCCAAAACCCCAAATATTTATACTCTAAAAACAAGGAGGGTGTGCTTGGGTAGGGATGGTTTCGCCCTATGGTTGTTGGTCTGTTTTTCCGTTCTGAGGATGTTCATGTTTCTTGTTTGAAATGTAAAATTAAAATGAAACCGTTTTTTTATTGCTTTTCAACACTGAAAAATAAAATTGCTTTGTTTTCCAATTTATTTAGTTTCTGTATTTTGAAAGGAAATTCAAATAAACGGTTTTATTTTCATTTCAAAGTCCATTTATGAAAAGAACATTCAATGGCCAAAATATACACTGACCCTTTTCAGACACACACACACCATGTTTCTTCATATGTTCTCTTCTTGGAACTGGTGCTTAACCTATCCTAGGAAATCAAATCAAAATACCTCTACCAATCAGGCTGTATTGATATTGTATACTTGCAGTACTGTAGTAGAGAGAGTATATTTCATTTGTACATGACTGTAAAGTACATATTGCCAGGCTGTGCAAGAGCACGAAGGCTGCCAGGTGACGAATGAGGATTACGACTCACAGCCGCCCTCAAGGCTTATCCTCACTTGCTGGAGGTGGACTTTTTATTCAGATAGCCCTCTAATGACTTGCAGAGGTTTTTGGCGAGGATACGCGCCAAAGCGGTGGCTGTAAAACAATCAACTTCCTGGAGCCAGGAGCTCCCCACTGCTCAGGGAATGTAGCCGTGGGCCACAACGTTTGGTCGCTCAGCAAAAGGCTCTCCGCTTTTCCAAAATGTTGCATTGATTAAAAACTCGCAGTAGTGTTCTGACGCTGTGAATTTCTTTTTGACACATAGCAGCTCTCTGTCACATGAAAGATGACGCTTGAACAGCGCGTTCTGTCATCCAAGGCCTTTTGAAAAAAGCTCACTGGGCAGAGCGCAGATCTTGCCAAGTGATGGATTTGTCTTTCACCTGGTGTCTCGCCCAAATAGATCACACGCACGCGCTGCGATAGCGGAGATGTACGACGTTGCAATATGCAACATTTCATTCTCCACATCTGTCACAGCATGCATATGCAGACATTGAACCGGCAACCCCCCACTTAGGTCAGGTCACCCTCGAGCTAATGAGCTAAATGCTTGTCAACTCATTGTCTAGCGCAGCTCACAAGGCACATATGTCAAGCTCAAGTCCCGTGGGGACCAGATATGGGCCGTCACATCATTTTATATGGCCTCACCCATTTTTTTTATGTGGCCTGCCACATCATTTTACGTGGTCCGCCACGTAATTTTATGTGGTCCGCCACATAATTTTATGTGGCCCGCCATGTAATTTTATACAGTCTGCCACGTCATTGAATGTGGTCCGCCACATCATTTTATGCGGCCCGCCGTATCATTTTATGTAGTCTGCCACATCATTGAATGTGGTCCGCCACATCATTTTATGTGGCCCGCTATGTAATTTTATGTGGTCCGCCACTTCATTTTATGTGGTGCGCCACTTCATTTTATGTGCTCCGCCACGTCATTTTATGTGGCCCGCCATGTAATTTTATGTGGCCCGCCACTTCATTTTATGTGGCCCACCATGTAATTTTATGTGGCCCGCCACGTAATTTTATGCAGGCTGCCATGTAATTTTATGTGGCCCACCATGTAATTTTATGTAGGCTGCCACGTCATTGAATGTGATGCCCCAATTCATTTTATGTGGTCCGACACATCATTTTATGTGGCCTGCCATGTAATTTTATGTGGTCCGCCACATCATTTTATGTGGCCTGCCATGTAATTTTATGTGGTCCGTCACATCATTTTATGTGGTCCGTCATGTAATACTATGTAGGCTGCCATGTAATTTTATGTGGCCCGCCACTTCATTTTATGTGCTCCGCCACTTCATTTTTGTGGTCCGCCACATAATTTTATGTGGTCCGCCACTTCATTTTATGTGGCCCGCCATCTCATTTTATGTGGTCCACCATGTAATTTTATGTGGCCCGCCATGTAATTTTATGTAGGCTGCCAAGTCATTGAATGTGGTCCGCCATGTCATTTTATGTGGTCCACCACATCATTTTATGTGGCCCGTCATGTAATATTATGTAGGCTGCCATGTAATTTTATGTGGTCCGCAATGTAATTTTAATGTGGTCCGCCACATAATTTTATGTGGCCCGCCATGTCATTTTATGTGGCCCATCATGTAATATTATGTAGGCTGCCATGTAATTTTATGTGGTCCACCATGTAATTTTATGTGGTACGCCACATAATTTTATGTGGCCTGTCATGTAATTTTATGTGGTCCACCACATCATTTTATGTGGCCCGTCATGTAATATTATGTAGGCTGCCATATCATTTTAAGTGGTCCGCCATATCATTTTATGTAGGCTGCTACTTCATTGAATGTGGTCCGCCACTTCTACTTATGTGAACCACCACATCACCACTTGATGGTTCCAGGTTCGCGCCCCGCCTCCGCCATCTTAGTCACTGCTGTTGTGTCCTTCGGCACAGTGCTTTAAATGTAACTTAGATCATGGCTTGCATTATGTAAAGCGCTTTAAGTCACTAGAGAAAAGTGCTATATAAATGTAATTCACTTCACATCATCTAAAGGTGGCCCGTCACATCATTTTGAGTTCTCGGGGGAGTGATTATGGTTTACACAACCTACTACTACCAAGATCCAATACAAGTAGAGCACAGGCTACATTTCCTTCATCCAAATTAGCGATTTATGTATTCCATTTTTGAAATGCACTGGGAAAGTAACGTTGCAATTGTTCGAAACTCCTGTTTCCATGGCCATGTTGCTGCCAATATCATGTTGTGCTCGCTGGGAAGAATTCTCCACACTTAGGCTAACACTGAACGTTGCCAATTAAGGCCAATAATCAGGCCCAATGTGGACTGAAAGACACGATTGCCATGAAGCAGATCACTGATTGTTCCTTTGACATTCAACATATAACTCTCATGGAAGCTCTAAAAAAAGCCACACACATGAACAGCTGTGCATGAACCTCAAGTTGGAGTTTTAATGAGCCGAGTGGGTCTCGGCCTCAGCAGGGTGGCACAAAGTCATCATGGCACCGAACTGCTCCCACCAACACGTCCTCTCTCCTCACACCTCTTGAAGCAGATTTGGTCCTATTCCTCCTCCTCCAACCTCACTAACGATCTGCTCATTCTCGCACCCTTGTTACGTCTCCCTCGGTCAACGTCTTGCTTTGTTCCTGGGATCACAGCGTCTCTGCTGGCGCTCTTTCTACTTTCATACAGTCGCGCTGACATTTCAAGGTGACCAATCAAGGGGTATGATGTCATGGAGTGCAGCCCACTGATGATGAAAGGGTAATAAAGCATTACATTTGGGCTTTGTGGAAAAGCAGAGAGCAACATGCGAGACGTGTGAGCCAAAGGCCAAATTTCATGAACGTGAAGTGACCGTCTTAAAAGGTCGCCATGACCCGGGATGACTTAACAGGACTTTGGGCGCAACCACAATCTCTAGCAACACTTGCCATTTAGAAGACCTACAAGTACCATTGCTCAACATAGTGGCCTAATTACTGTAACCCTCCTCCTGACAGTTATTCATGTTCACTGCCACTTGTCATAACAGTAGTAAATAATGGACTCAAAATAAGGTCGATGCACGCTTACACAAGAACACGGAACCAATGCTACACCAGCCAGTGATTAATGACAACATACATGAGAGAAATAAACACAACAACTTCAAATAATTGCCACTCAGGGACTGGTTTACTAAAGGTGTGCGTGTGTACTGAACACGTGCAAACTGGATAGCACATATAAAGCTGATCTACTAAACTGTTACAAAGTGGATTGTGTCTGTGAAGTGAGCAGAAAAAGGCGTCTCCGTCTTTATGAATATGCAAAATATCTGCTGATCATCACTGCAGGGTCCGTTCTCGGCTGCACACACACACACACACACCATTGACACACCACAATCCCCCGTCCTACGTGTGTGTCTACATTTTGGACTGACAGAAATAAAAATATTAGACATATTGTCTATTTAGCAACATCATTTTATAGCTTCTCGAGAATTTAAGGGGATGTTTAAAACAAATTCCATTGATGCATTACATTAGTCTCTTAGTATTTTTCGAAGAAGTTTGTTTTTTTCACATATAATATATATTATCAAAACATTTCTTATGTGAAATAAGTTATTGAAACATGCATTTTTTTCGTCTTGAGCATGCTCTTTCCAATAAACGCATATTTGGCGGGAGGAAAAAATGATTTCAGTATAGATTAACTGCACAACGGCTTCTAAAAAGCCCATAAAATGTGGTAAATTTCTCCTGCATGTTTGAATACATAGCAAAATGCCACAGGCAAAATCCTCATTTAAATAAGGTGGTCTGCACCACTTTTCAATTGCACACGCAGTCTTAGTAGATCACACGCAACACACCCGCAATTTTATAGATTGCACGCGCTGTTTACCGCCTGGTATTTCGATTTTACTAAATCAGGGCCTAAGTCGGAGAAGGTGGAGGAATGTGTTCTGAAGTGAAAAAGGAAAAAAAAATCACATTGTCAAACTCGTCGTGGGCAAAGTACAGTATGGGTGCAACGATTTGTCGACATTCAGAGATGTGAGCACCTTTTGAGAGAAAAAGAGGAAATTTGCTCGTATTTTTATTGATATTTCATTAAAAAAATTAATTGAATGTTTAAAAACGCTGGAAGGAGCAAAACATGACAAGAAAAGAATATGAATACTTTTAGATATTTAGGGAAAGTAAATCAAAAATTACTTTTATCTTTAATTATGATCATGATTTCTGGTTATGTTAGGCCAGCAGAGAAGGCCTTGGTCGCCCTGACGGCACACCACTGATATAATGTTATTTTTCCACTCAAAACAAAAGCAGACAGTTTCATCCCACTGTGATCCAAAGTCTTAGTAGAAAGTATTTGAGCATGAGCACAGAGCCCCTCACTAAGAACATAACTTAGTTTAATAAACAGTCTCATATCTCAGAGGGGGGAAGTGGCTGTGATATTTGTTTTTCATTACTGTGTCGGAGTCATTGAGTCACGCTGGCAGGGAAATGTTATTATTAATGGACGCCAAATTGAATTAGACCGTGGACTTGACCGTGGGTTTCTTCAATGTCGTGGACTGACATCAGAATGCCTATATCGACCCTCTGCACGCACGCACGCGCACACACACACAAACACACACACACACACACACAGAAATACAAATAAATCCCTTTCCTGGGAATGAGGTCTCTCAATCTCCACAAACAATCAAATAATCCTCCAGGAATCCTTTACTTCTCTTGGAGTCTGTATCATGAGAGGCAAGCAAGCGCTAGACTCTCTCGTTTCTCTCTCGCCCACACATCAATTCACAACGGCCATGTGAGGAGAGCCATCTTAAGGCTGCTCTGATGGCATCAGGGAGTTTACCATACAAATGACCCAAGTGGGAGATAGCAGGAACTTCTGTTCCCTAAAAGCCCAAAAGAGAGTATCCTGAGCGCCTCATTGAGCAGCCAAGAAGGCTTGTGTGTACGTACAGTATCTGTAAGTGTGGTCTGTGCCACAATTGACACTATGAAAGACACCTACAGGGACATGAACATGTAAATGACTCTGCAGGGACTCTATACCCTCTCATACAGGGCCATTCGTCTTGAAGTGGGAATACTGCCGGTACTATCAGCCTGAGTGGGAATGGTTATTTGTTTAGATTTGCCCTGGGATTGGCTAGCGACTAGGGATGGGCACCAAAACCTGCTTCCATAATGGCACTGGTGCTGATTTAGGCTGCAGTAAAGGAAAGGAAGAAGTTACTGATGCTTTATTCCAGTGCCAAGTGAATGCAGACCAAGCCACCTGAAACAAGTGCTCATGGGTAATACTGTGCAGGTAACATTCTTGTAAGTAATGTCGTGTCCCGACTAGGGTTGTACGGTATACCGGTACTAGTATCGTATCGCGGTACTAATGAATCAAAAACGGTACTATACCGTATTTTTCGGAGTATAAGTCGCTCCGGAGTATAAGTCGCACCGGCCAAAAATGCATAATAAAGAAGGGAAAAAACATATATAAGTCGCACTGGAGTATAAGTCGCATTTTTGGGGGAAATTTATTTGATAAAACCCAACACCAAGAATAGACATTTGAAAGGCAATTTAAAATAAATAAAGAATAGTGAACAACAGGCTGAATAAGTGTACGTTATATGACGCATAAATAACCAACTGAGACCGTGCCTGGTATGTTAACGTAACATATTATGGTAAGAGTCATTCAAATAACTATAACATATAGAACATGCTGTACGTTTACCAAACAATCTGTCACTCCTAATCGCTAAATCCCATGAAATCTTATACGTCTAGTCTCTTACGTGAATGAGCTAAATAATATTATTTGATATTTTACGGTAATGTGTTAATAATTTCACACATAAGTCGCTCCTGAGTGTAAGTCGCACACCCGGCCAAACTATGAAAAAAACTGCGACTTATAGTCCGAAAAATACGGTACTCTGTTTGAAAAGTACCAGTTCCCCATTTTTTTTTAACGGGCATGACGGCACGCCGTCACGTCATGATATTGCTGGTTTTACAAGCAGAGGAGCATTTTCAGCAACGCACAATCACGGAGTACTTACAAGCAGACAATGTGTGTAGACAGAAAAGGGAGAATGGACGCATTTTGGTCTAAAAACTAAAGATAAACGTGAAGTTATAACACTGACACGCCCTTTAGGAAGAGGTGGTTTAAGAGTGGTCAAAAATTCAACCAGAAGCTTGCCAGAAGCTTGTGGATGGCTACCAAAAGCGTCTTATTGCAGCGAAACTTGCCAAGGAACATGTAACCAAATATTAACATTGCTGTATGTATACTTTTGTCCAGCAGATTTGGTCACATTTTTAGTAGACCCATAATAAATTCATAAAAGAACCAAACTTCATGAATGTTTTTTGTGACCAACAAGTATGTGCTCCAATCACTCTATCACAAAAAAATAAAGAGTTGTAGAAATTATTGGAAACTCAAGACAGCCATGACATTATGTTCTTAACAAGTGTATGTAAACTTTTGATCGCGACTGTATGTGTATAATTGAAGTACTTCAATTACTAGTCTGTTTAACTCGAATGTCACAAAATTCCACAAAAATAAGCATTGTTTTTTTTTCCAAAAATGTGCATGTTTTCAGTTCTTTAAGTACCGGTTTTGGCACTGTTCAAGCACCAGCACCATCTGCTCACCGGCCTTGTGGTTAGAGTGTCCGCCCTGAGATCGGTAGGTTGTGAGTTCAAACCCCGTCTGAGTCATATTAAAGACTATGAAAATTGGACCCATTACCTCCCTTGCTTGGCACTCAGTATCAAGGGTTGGAATTGGGGGTTAAATCAGCAAAAATGATTCCCGGGCGCGGCCACCGCTGCTGCTCACTGCTCCCCTCCCCTCCCAGGGGGTGATCAATGGTGATGGGTCAAATGCAGAGAATAATTTCGCCACACCTAGTGTGTGTGTGACAATAATTGCTACTTTAACTTGAACTTTATTTTTAAAGTACCAATTTGGTATGAGTATTATTTAAAATGTAAACTATTCATCACTATGAGTCTATACCAGTGGTTCTTAACCTGGGTTCGATCGAACTCTAGGGATTCGGTGAGTCGGCCTCAGGGGTTCGGCGGACCCTCCGCCGCGGATGTCGAGACACACCTGACTCATTCTGTAAATAGAAACTTCTCCATATCGGCGTATTACGGATACGGCAACAGCAAAAGTCACACTGATTTGCAGGTGTGTAAATTGTTGTGAGTTTATGCACTGTGTTGGTTTTGTTCTTTGTACAAGGTGATGTTCATGCATGGTTCATTTTGTGCACCAGTAAAAAAAAACATAACTTTGTATTGAATTTGAAAAAAAAATAAGATACATATTTTTTACTGAAGAAGGGTTCGGTGAATGCGCATATGACACTGGTGGGGTTCGGTACCTCCAACAATGTTAAGAAATACTGGTCTATACATACATAAACAGCCCCCTGAGAATAGTACTGGTATATTTTTGCCATTCCTCTGGAAAAAATGGAAATTGAGACTTTTTGGTAACTGTAATTGTACCAAGAACCTGGAATCGTCCAAATCCAGACAATGCCACAAGCTACAACCGGTAAGTAGTGTATTAAAATGTACTTTTGGTCATACCTGCTACATTCTTCATTCCTACTGTAGTGTACGCTTTAAACCAATATCAAGTTGACAGACCTTCCAGCAGATACTTTACAACAACAGCTACTATATAGTCTCCACTTGGCAATACCATCATGTCTGCTGTCCTGATTGTTACAACGCTGCATTTGAAAGCCACCCACAAAAGATTCCTGTGAGCTTCTCGCACCCATTTTGGCTTGTGGCTAACATGTGCTAGCTACATGGGGCTCGCTGGTGTAGACAGCAGTCAGATAGTTGTGATACCTGCTTTTAACGTTCGCCTCGCTCTCCTCTCGCCTTCTATCACAGCACACAATGGAAGGATCTGTATTTTTAGAAAGCAGATGCCTCTGGAGGATTCTCATCAAACTTTCCTGAAGATGCTGCAAGCACACGCCCACACATTAGCAGACTGTATCTCAATATTCATTAACAGAGGCAAACAAAAGATTCCAGAGAAAGTGAGCAAACGCAAGTCAGGGCATAGTACAGTCAACTCATTTATGTCACGACACTCACACACACGCATACACACATGTGCACACACAGATTATGAGCCACTTTCAGCCTCAGGACACTCACGGTGTGAAGAAAGAGTTCAGCCGAGATGCTGACCTAAACATTTATTTCTAGTAAAAGTTAGACAAAGTGCATGGATCACAATGGCAGAAAAACAGCAAACTTTAGTGTTCTTGGAGAAAAAAAACAGGCATTATACAAAAATGTTCTCGACTTGAGCAGAGGACCGGATGGGAGTTCTGAAGAACTGGTTTCCCCCAGCTATGAATGTGGAATTATGACAAATGAGGACCAGATCCGAATGAATCCTTAATTGTCTCTTCGTCAGAAGATTTGAATAACTGAACGATGTTTATACCATCACAGTCACAAACAACTCCATTTTGGGCAGCATTTCTGGCTCTTGTTGTTCCTTAACAAACCATAAAAGGGAGTTTTTCTCTCTCACACAATGTACCAGCTCAATTCAGACACATCAACACATGCACGTATGCAAATACAATTTAGACCTCGCAAAATACTTAATAATGATTTTATAACATTTTTAGGACACGTCACAAGTAAAAAAAATCAGTTGTCATTATTGTGAGTAACTGTCCAATTATTTTCTTTAGTAGGCTCTTCTTTTTCCCCGATGAATGTTCGCAAAGTAGGGGCACTATTTAATTAGGATTGTTATAATTATATGCATTTAGTCTTTATAAGCTCTCCACAAAGCTTTCACATACTTATGAACACTTCCTTTGCTCTTAAAACACTTCCTACACTCTACAACTTATGTAACTTTACCATGAAAACTTAAATGAGTACTCAAATCTCAATGGTACTTTAAAATCGACTTAAAATCTGTCTGTATAATAACCAATTGTGATTGGACGAGCAGATGCATTGCTTATTGTCGGAGCTCATTTTCAGCAATGCTGTCGTTAGCTACTGTGCCAAGTGCTGCATTGTGTGCTTTTTAGGTGTTTTAAGCCTTTTTACAGAATTTGTCTAGTTTTGCTCGCTCAAATTGAGTCCAGAGAAAGCAATGGACGGGCAATGTGCGGTTTGAAACAGTTAGGAAGTATCCACAATAAATTTGCTTCAATATACAAACTTTGTATTTACTTACCAATTAGGTTTGTAAATACAGTCATATATGAATCTTTCAGCACATACACAATGTTGACATATATAGTTATATTTTGATAAAACAATCATAAATGAATCCTTCAGCACATACACAATGTTGACATCTATAGTTATATTTTGATAAACAATCATAAAGGAACCATTCAAAACATACACAATGTTGACATCTATAGTTATATTTTGATAAAAACACTACACGTAAACGGCGTGTGCAACAACAACAACAACAAACATGTCAGTAGACGTGAAGTTAAATCATGAAATACAATCTTACCTGAACAAAAACGATGCATATTTATCGGGGGGGAGTCTTGATACCAATGTCCTAGGGTTGTCCCGATACCAATATTGTGGTACCGGTACCAAAATGTATTTCGATACTTTTCTAAATCAATCATCGATCAATCAATCAAAAATAAAGGGGACCACAAAAAATGGCATTATTGGCTATATTTTAACAAAAAATCTTACAGTACTTTAAACATATGTTTCTTATTGCAATTTTGTCCTTAAATAAAATAGTGAACGTACGAGGTAACTTTTCTTTTATTAGTAAGTAAGCAAACAAAGACTCCTAATTTAGCTGCTGATGTATGCAGTAACATATTAACATAATGATAATATTATCATTCTAATATTTTGTCAAAATTATTAAGGACAAGTGGTAGAAAATCAATTATTATTCTACTTGTTCATTTACTGTTAATATTTGCTTACATTCTCTTTTAACATGTTCTATCTACACTTCTGTTAAAATGTAATAATTGCTTATTCTTCTGATGTTTGATACTTGACATTAGTTTTGGATGATACCATAAATTTGGGTATCGATCCGATACCAAGTAGTTACAGGATCATACAATGGTCATAATTTAAGTCCTCATGTGTCTAGGGACATATTTCCTGAGTTTATAAACATGATATAATTTTTTTTAAAAACGAAAAAAGATTTTGTGATGCTAAAATTATCGATGTAATCTTAGTCGTATCAACCAGATATGCTCTTTACGTGGTATCATTACAGTGGATGTCAGGTGTAGATCCACCTATAGCGTTCGTTTACATTGTGACGCCGGTGAGCTGTTGCATCGTCCTACGGTGTGTAGTGATGTTTAGTTATTCCTCGTCCTGCAGTGATAACGCTACTTGTAAGAAACTTACTTTATTTGTCGCCATTGAGGGATTAGTGATTTAGAAGTAGCAAAAACACTGCCGACTGCAGATGGATGTTAACTGCTAGCTAGCTAGCCATGTCTTAAAGCCCCTCTTCCTGAGGGCCTTTCAGTGTTATAGCTTCACCTTTATCTTTAGTTTTTAAGCCAAAATACGTCCATTCTCCCTTTTCTGTCTACACACCGTGACTGCTTGTAAGTACTCTGTGATTGTGCGCTGCCGAAAATGCTCCTCTGCTCGTAAAACCAGCAATGCCAAGACGTGACGACGTGCCCTTTAAAAAAAGGGAGGTGGGGGGAGGACCGGTACTTTTTAGAGGCGGTATAGTACCGTATATGATTCATTAGTATCGCAGTACTGTACTAATACCGGTATACCGTACAACCCTACAATGTCCTTGACCCCGCCACACACAAAGAAGTTGTAGATCACCATGCTTTTCCAAGTTTCTTCTGTTTTGTCGTTTAGAATGATGTCTGGAGCACAATAGTTCCATATGTCTGGGAACACGGCCGACGTATAATCCATGGTATCACTCGACAAATCTTTTTTTGATAAAGTATATAGATCTATTCCATTGCATAATTTGATTTTTTTTTGCCCTGATCTGTTTTTTGCAGGAAGATTTAAGCCTCTTTTGTAATTAGATAGTTTGCGTGCTGCTTGCTGTACAACAGCCATCCTGTCTTGGACGACCACCACTGCTTTTCACTTCCGGGAAGAAGTCCCGTGATGGAATACTACAGCCATGCTGATTTTAGCCATGAGGGCTGGACACCTAAACAAGCAAAACAACCCGTGACTCTTTCAAAGTATGCAAGGAAGCGTAGGGCTGTCACATGCCTTGCTGGGTTATCAAACACAACAAATCCACAACCAATTAAAAAAAAAAAAAAAGATATCAACAACGTGCATACCTTCTTTTCCTAAGAGGAAATCCAGGAAGTGGTAGGTGTAGGACACTCCGACTTTGGTCTCCACCTGAGGCCTTCGCAGTGTGGAGTAAATGTTGCCTGGGCTTTGAGTCTCTTCGCCTTTGCGCAACTTGGGCAGCCGGCACCCCATATCTGTGCAGAGATGAGAAGCCCTTCTAAATATACAAACACATCGTGAAGCGTCGACATGCATGTATTACACACGTGCTGTGGGAAATAATGTGTCTGTTTCTTTCACTCTCAGCCCACACACAAACACGGCAATATCGGTGAAATATGAAACTGTCATCCGCTACCTGCCTCGCCGGCCTGCGATACGGCCGTCTCCTAATCAAACGTGGCTGATTGGGAGCGACATGTTTGATCAGAACGAATTAAAGCAGAAATGAGTGTGATTTCCTGCCCTGTCAAGCGGAGCGACACGACACCAGACGGCGAGGAAGCGAGAGGAGCTGAGGATGGTGAGCGTGTTGGAACCGACAACCAATTTATATGTTGATCCGCAAGGTCAGCATTCCATCACAAAGAGATTTGCTCAAGATTGCACGGGCCCAACAGGCAATTAAAATAACAATTTATGGAGGTCCAAATATCTTCTTCAAGCTGTGGGTTATATTGCTGCCGGAACAGGATTGAGGTCCTTTTCCAGACAAATGATGTTTGATGGAAGGCAGAGGGGCCAAATGGAGGGAATGTGAGCGTCAATGTGGCCAGCTGACAAATATTGTCAAACTAATCAGATGTGACAGGCTTGCCACCCTCCAACCATCAGTTACACTTCATATTCCAGTCGCTGTATGACCACCACAATGTTAGGTGTGTGTGTGTGTGTGTCCTCCACAAATGCACATTTGTATCTCTGTCCCTGCCTGGCGAGCATGGAGAAAGGCATAGTGCACGGACATTAACTCTGCTAACTATCCTAACGGACGACATTAAGCTCGTAGTGTGTGTGTGTTAACGTGGTATATGCACCTTGAAAGGCACCAAAGTAGGGACACATTTTCATAGCTCATTTGTCTTCCGGCTCGTGACCATGTTGCAGTCTTTACAGCACGCTCAGGTAAAATAAGAGTGCATCATTGTACCTTTAGGGGTAAAACACCAAACATTGCTGAGTAGCCAGCTGATTTTACAGCTTAGACACAAACCTCTCTGGTTGGGTATGTGCAGTTACATTGGAATGCAATGACGAGCTCTGCTGTTGGTGCACCAATGATGGCAAAATAGAGGTCTCTACTTAGCTGTAACTATAGGGATGTGTACCGAATTTGGTGTTTTATAAGTATTGAATAGGGATGTGCCGATCAATTGGCCACCGATCAGCATTTGTGAAAAATATGTGATTGCCATTGCTGATGAATGTTTTCAATGCTGATGACAAACACAGAATCATCGTCGGTGCGCCCTATGGTACGGAAAATACAGTATGTTTAGTCCCCCGGCTAACAAGCGGCTAGCAGCTAATTGTGTGTCTCCATACACATTGTGGAGCCTCTGCCCTAAGCTAATAATCACCTCCATTAAACTGCATTTCTTAGTATCGTAAGTATCATGATCGAGAATTATCATCAAATGGAGGACGAGGCTAAACATGTTACACACCGAGGGCAAAAAAGAAGAAGGCATGCTAATAGCTAAGCTAGCTTTAAACAACACCAATAAATATAACAACTGTTGGTGTGTCAGCATTGTCATTCTCTAGCCTTATATATGGAAAAAGATGATTGATTATTATCGATCTTTTTTCATATATAAGACGCACCAGATTATGGGGCGCATTAAAGGAGTCATATTATTATTTTATTTTTTTTCTAAATTGGAAACACTTCCTTGTGGTCTACCGTACATAATATGTAATGGTGGTTCTTTGGTCAATATGTTGCATAGATTATGTTTTACAGATCATTTTCAAGCCAATTTCTGACAGTCACTTCCGGATGCGCCGTTTTGTGGGCGGTCTTATTTACGTGGCTCACCTTCGGCAGCGTTTTCTCCCCGTCATCTTTGTTGTAGCGGTGTAGCGTGCAAGGACGGGGGTGAAAGAAGTGTGAAAAGATGGAGCTGACTGTTTTAATGACATTCAGACTTTACTTCAATCAATTACGGAGCAGCATCTCCTCATCCGACAACAACAACAAAATGTGTCCCGTGAAAAAACGTCCGACCGTAACTCTCTAATAACTAAAGTTCCTTGGGTGAATAATGTAAAATCACTATAACGGTATGTTTTAGCGCTTTCATGGCGAGTTTACTGACAGATATAAGTAAGCACTCTACACCACTTTATATTAGAAATGGCAATAATGGAGGATGAATGTCCCATAACAAGAAGATGAAGAAAAAGAAGAAGCTTAAGAATTCGTCACGGACTACAAAGGCGACACGCGCATTTTTTCAGGATTTATGCATTTCCCAAATACAGATCAGCAGGTACCAGAAGGTAAGAAAAGTTTTTTCTGCATAATATTGCGAAACAAAACGCCAGATGTCTTACCTTGTACACACACCGTAATAATACTTGTATGTTGAATCACATCAAGCGGTGCGGCTTCATAACTTACCAAAGTCGTACTAAAACATTTTGATAGATTTTTGAGCGCCGTGTGTAATGTTCTATATTTTCAATAAAACATATAACATTTTGGTGTTATTTACTTGGTCATATTGCCATCATATTGCAGTCTACACATATCTCTTATGTTTGACTGCCTGGTAACACTTATCATTACACCATGTACAAAATAAAATTGCTTCGAGGTCGGTAAGCAAAACCAGAATTATTCCGTACATTAGGCGCATCAGGTTATAAGGCGCACTGTCGAGTTTTGAGAAGAAAAAAAGGATTTTAAGTGTGCCTTATAGTCCGGAAAATACGGTAAGTATAATATTAGCCAGAGGTGATTGGAGTTTGTGATGGGCTTTAAAAGGCGTTACTCGGCAATGGCGATCACATACTCTTTAAGGAAAATTGTCCAAAACTGATCTCTACTTTCTCGTGTGCAATTCCACTTAGTTATATTCCACACTAAGCTATCATTGCCTCTCTCGTCTGTCCACTCAGCCCATCTGTCTGGTGGCTCATAAGAGTTGCCCCCCCACTGAGCCCATCAAGAGACGTAATCTACAAGAATGTTTCCAGCCAGCCGCTGTGATGCCTGACTTATGACCAGTCTCGAGCGCTGCCAAACATGCGTACTCCTGGGCCTGAGCGCGCTGTCTAAGCACGGAGACAGGTCAGGCTTCTGGGTTTTTCGGGTGGGAAGTTGACGAAGGACGGCCTTGTGTTCCAACAATAATCGTGTAATTGGACTCTACAGCAAATGAAAGAGGAAGGTTGTGCTGAGCGGAGAAACTCAAGGTAGTTCAAGACTCTCGTTCTGCACTTCAAACAGAATCTCCCCACTTGCTGGCAGCCAAAAAGGGCTATGACAGCAAAAACAGCCATTAAACATGAAGCGACGGGAGGCAGATAAAAAGGCGAGAGGAGAGAATAGAAAGAAGGAAGGCAAGATGGCAGCACAAGCGAAGGGCTTCTCATTAGAGATTTGCCTGAGCGCGTAATCCGTATGCAGCTCTGCTTTACCTCCTAAAACATAGTCAGGTGAGAGAGTGTCTGGCATGAAGCAACAAATGTTTACTGCTGAGGGAAAGCCTGCCCAAAGTGCCACCACATTAAAATACACATCGCTATGGCCACGCCTTTTTTTCACAGGTGCATACACATTGCAAACTTTCATCGACTCTGGTCAATTGTGGACTCCACATTCGGTCATATGGGGTATGGACCGAGATGGCTAGGTCTAAGTCTTACTCCTGAGTGAGACCAGTGTGACACCGATGCACCAACACTCAGAAGACATCACCAAATGTGACCGTGACCAAGCAGTGCATAGCAACGCTTGAAAATCATCAGAAATCAAGAGTTAAATGGAAGCCCGTGCAGAATTATACACGAGTCCCGGAAGAAGTCATGTCGTTTTGTGTGCATTGGGTTGGTGGGAAAATGTTCACGTCACGTACGTCACCCAATCAATCAAAGATTATCTGTTCGTTCCTTCATCAAAAATCACAACATCTGGGCAAGGAAAAACTCCAAAAGCAAAGATGGGGAAGAAGGGCCTGCAGATCTGGGGACTCCCTTTCCAATCAAGGCACAAGTTTACGTACAGGAGGGGTGTCACTGTTTTTCAGTGAGGACACATCGTAGTTATGGCTGTCCATCTGAGGGCCACTTATGACAGTGAAAGTATATAAATATAAACGTATAATCGCCTCCTGATATTATTACACGGTTGCCTATGCATTAGGGATGTTACAATCAAGGTTTAACGCTGCCGATTTTGATCATCATTAACAGTTTTACAGTCATCAAAATATATAAATGAGTTACTTGTTCTCCTGCATTACATGCAGTTGTTTGATCAAAACTAAAGCAATAGTGCACAATAACTAAACAAAATCAAAACCTAGTATCGACAACTGATTAAATCCTCTGCTACTTGCCCTGAAAGGTCTCCTGTGTCCAGGAAGTTTTCCCAAGTTGGTAAATATTAACAAAAAAATATATATTTTGAGAAAATAAAAATCTATCATATACTGATAGTACCCTTAATATCAACACCAGCAATTTATGGATGGGTTTGATCCTCCTCTTACGTGTCGTGTACTGACTGACAATGCTGACAAATATTGTAGTATTATTCTCTCTTTAACTCTCTCATTAATTGACTTGTTCATTTCCTGTCAATAACTGCTTACTTTCTGCTGCAACACGCATACATCTATAATTCTTGAACTTTACCAAACATTTATATCTTGGTGTTGTTTAAAGCCAGCTAGCTTAGCTATTAGCATGCCTGCTCCTGGGGTAAGATGTTTAGCCTCATCCTCCAGTGTTAATTCTACATGATAATGATAGCAATTAAAAGACTAAGAAATACAGTTTACTAGCCGAAATGGAGGTGATTGAGTGCTCCACACTGTGCATGGAGACACATAATTAGCTGTTAGCCGCTTGTCAGCCAGAAAAAATCGGCGTTTGTGATCGGCCTTAAAAGGCATCAATCGGCGATGGCTGATCACATACTTTTTCATGAAAATCGGCTGATCGATCTGTACATGCCTACCATGTATTTATCATAGTTTTTGCTCACAAATTGATGGATAGTTTGCTTTGAAATCATGAGTCAAGTTGACAAGCAGGTGTTTAGGGTTTTTATATGGCAACAAATGCTTGGAAATATCTTGTTATATGATCAGAGTATAGATACACACAGTACTTTTTTCTGTAAAAATTGAAAGGACAAATAGATTTATCAAAAAAGTGCTTTAATGACATTATTTCCAGGCTTTCGTGGGCCACATAAAATAATGGGGCAGACCAGATCTGGCCCCCTGGCCCTGAGTTGGGCACCTGTGATGTCCCGAGAACCAGCGTACTCTATAATGGACATTTGGTTTTGGCCTATTTATTTTGTCAGAGTTACACATTATATTAATATAAATTAAAAAAAACCTGGAGAAAAAAAACTTCCAGTGCAGAAGATGCTGGTTGTCAGGATGAAATTTTACTGACAGTATTAGTTGGTCAGCTGACAAAAATACAAGCGGCATCAAGGATTTTCGGTCCGGACCAGAGTGATGCACAAAAATTTGACGAGTTAGCCTTTTTAAAGTGGAGCGGCTCTGTTGTTCTTTATGTTTGCATAATTATTATTATTGAGTGACTGTGCACAAACTAAAACATGGACCAGTTAGTGCAATAATACCAATGTGTTTTAAAAAAATCTGTTTTGGATTTAGAAGAATTTTGCTTTGCAAGGGAGTGTTCAGTTTTGATAAACTGCCAGGAATGTCTTCAATCAAAAGTGTATTATTAATGTGTGTAATTCTCAGTAGAGTTTCTAATACATGCTTGCATAAAAATACAAAAATTATAAAAGTAAGCCTACATTTTCAAAACACATTATGTTTCTAACTTAGTGTGTCAGAGCTGCGAGAAGTTATTTCAGTACAGTCGTCCCTCACAAATATTGCAGATTTTTTTCTTCTTCTTCATTTCTTAAGGCATATTCAACAACCTGGTGGCCTAAATTAAGTATTTTCAAACATACAAGTCACTAAACTAACTCAAAATAGCAAGTATTGGCCACTACTGGAGACCAAACCAATCAGAGTGCGCTGTTCAGTATCGTGGTCACTGATTGGCTCAGCCTCAGACAGCATACTGGTAGAAAATAATGTCAAGATGACTTAAGGGTGTCATTCCATGCCTAAAGGGCTCACAAGATGTTGAAAAATGTATTTAGAAGGTCATTGACAGTTATTTATGTTCAATCAAAATATTATATTCATAATTAATTAATGATTCCTACTTTGTAGAAATTCCTGTGCCCAACCCATTAACCGCGATAATAGAGGGGTGGTTATATTGTTGAATTGTGTGCCCCCGGTGACTTGAATTTTGCTTTACTGCACACTTTAGTGTAATGGTGGGCATTTGTGCACTTAGTGCTTCCTTACTGCACACTGTAGTATCAGCAAATAAGCTTAAAGTGTCCATTAAAAGTCTTTTGGGGTTAAAAAATAGTTTTACTGTGTGTGGTCCCTGTTGTTGGTTTCTGAGAAATACCCATTAATATATATACTTTATCTCCAATATGAGTCATTCGGTGGCTCGCATAAAGATTGAAGTACAACTAGCAGAGGAAAATAAAATCATACAATCGTGTTTGCATGAGGAGCAACATCGAACCTGTGACAACGTAGTACGACTGCTTTTTTCTAGTAACACTATTAATGCCATTATAAGTTTTAAAATGTCATGCAATGATAATTTAATGCGTTGCTGCAGGGTAAAAGTAATATGTGTTCGCAGAACAATACAGTTAAAGTGCAAAAGGGAAGGGGGTTGACTCACCGAGCGTGAGCTTGACAGTGAGCCGGCGTGATAGTGGAGTCTGTGGGGTGTCTGAGCCTCCTCTTCACCGCCGCCGGGAGGTTGCGGCAGGCGGGGATGAAACACGCGCGGATCCCGGCGATGAGACGCTTCCTGCGGGTAAGTCTGCTTGCCTTGGCGGCGGCGCGGAGCTCTGCGAGGAAGGGCGGTCCTCTTCTGGCTCACTAACTTGGAAGACTTTTGCGAGCACCCCGTGATGTTGTTTTCTTGGAGGGCGACATGCAACCACGCCCCCATCAGGTACCGCTCACACACTGCTATCATCACCCCTTACAGGACACTGTACTGTACCACATCACCCCATGCTCCCATTAACCCCATGTGGCTTTAAGTGTTTCCCCCCATTTTCTAGAAATTCATATTTCATAAGAAGCAATCCAGACTTATTCATAATTTAGAGGTGTCTGACAAGGCAAGTGGGTGGGGTGGACGTGGCACCCTGGGGAGCTCCCAGCCACACCAGTAAGACTGTGACAACAACCCACTGGGCTAGATGATGGGGGCTGTTGCTAGGGAAGACAGATCCGAGTGCAGACTGCAAAACAACCCACAAATTCCCATAATACCACACTTCAACTTTTATTATGATTTGATAGCCAAAAGAACACCAAAACAAAGCAGTGGTCAGGCTCTCTCAAAACAGTTAACAACCCTTTTTGGGGGCACACATGAACAATTCCAAGCCAAGGTGTAACAATCCAGATGCAAGTCCAATGAAAATAAAATCAATCCAATGTGCAACAACTGTATTTCACATCTATAAAGTAGGCGCCTTGCAGCTGGATTAACCTGGCAACACAAACAACAACCCGGTGAGGCATGCAAGAACAAAATGTACAAAAAAAACAGCATTTGAAAACATGCCTTTGATTGTCCAACCTGTTTCAAGCCATTTGAAACTGCAAACTCAAATTGATTAGTGACACTGCCATGGATGAAGAACGTTAGAGGGAGGGTGTGGAGGGAAAAACGGGGTGCTAGAAAGTGACAGTCGCTTCACTGGTGCTTAACTTCACCCGTGTGGTAGAAAGACATGAAAAGACCCAACATCCTGACTGCTGCTTTCTGTCAAGCCATATGACACACTAAACATTTTGGTAACTATACTTTTTTTGTACAATGAGCCATTGCGTATTAAAAACAAAAAAACAAAAAAACAAACATTTCAAATATAACAAAATAATAAATAACGGAATATAAAAATAGGCACAAAATGTGATAATAAAAGCCTTTCTTGTTGTTGGGGTAATTACCAAAGCAAAAGGGGAGCTTTTGTTTTCGGCATGCTGGCACGATGAGAGTGCTCTGCTCTTCCTCGTGACCCCATCACTGTTCCCTGACCCTTAGGAGTTAAAAGTGACTAATTCAAGCCTGAGGTTGTGGTCCCTACCATTTTGTAGGTCAAAGTAAGGGACTAGAAAAAAAAAATTGGTCTCAGAAGCCAAGCCGACGAGACAAGAGAAAAAGCAGTTGAGAAGAGAGGGGATGGATTTCGACAGCCGTGTGAAGTCGAGACATCGTCTGGTGCGTGTTCTCATGTCCTGTAGTCTTGAGAAAGGGCAGACAAACACATCACCAACTCAGGGTGTACTCACACCAGGCCATTAAAACCCTGCTGGACCATGTGCCATCCACAGGCCGGAGAATTTGTACTTCAGCCTAGGGCTGGACGATTATTGCAAAAATAATAATCACGATTAATTTAATTGATATTGTAATGATTAATCCCTGATGTGGGATATGAACCGAGGATGTCGTTGTGGCTTGTGCAGCCCTTTGAGACACTTGTGATTTAGGTCTATATAAGTAAACTTTGATTGATTGATAATTAATAATTAATTTGAAAACATGAGTATTTTTGGTACCACCAAAATTCAACTTTAAATATAGTCAACAAGAAAAACTAATATAATTTAGTAACAAATAAACCACAAATTAATAAAAAACACCAGTAACAATACATTAAAATAATAGCAATATTAAAAACAATGCAAATAAGTTTTTACCTTTTACACTTATACTGTATTACCACCATAGTGTTCACTTTTTGTGTCAAATAAAATGTAACAATGTTTGTTAAATTCAGAGTTCCTCAGATTGTTTAGTGCAATACATCGTTGGACAATTTTGACCAGTATTTTAGGTCAAGGCATAATCATTGTGTAAATGTATCTATAAGTGCTTTAAGTACATTATACTTGTAAAAGGTACTTTTCTGAAGCCTTTATTTTGTCAGACCAAATGTGGCGCACCGCGCTGTTTTTGTGAAAGGGGGAAGTGTGCTGTGCTGCTGTTCTCAGTTTGATGACAAAAGGCGACTAACTTCAGGCTGTTTAAAAAAAAAATTAAAAAAAAGAGAGCGCCTCTAAAAGTGCAACCATTGTCCTGTTTGTACATTGATGATGTCGTTCACAACAACACAAGCAGATGAGATGTGTTGTGGGTGAATGGATTGTTCTTGCTAGCCTTAGATTTCCATTTTAGTGGCCGTTTCACGTGACCGTCTCTACATTGTTTAGTTTAGGGCAGAGCGACAGTGTGTGGGGGATAAATGAGCGCTTATTTTACCACACAAATTTTCCTTCTCCTCACAATGACAACATTTCACTTACATTGATGTCAATTTCCCTGATATTCTGTGTTTCACAGCGGGTTCCGTTTTATTGGCCAATTATGTGACTCCATCCGCAGTTATGAAAAAACGGAAATCATGTGGCTTCACTTTTTTGTTGAATTGAGTGATAAATGATTAGGCACAGTAGCGCTGTGTCAAATAAAAAGTAGTAACCATGGTGACATCCCAAACTTCTAGTAGACATGCTCTTTTTTCACTCATTCGCTCCTCATCTGTTTCACCGTCACAAGCTCTGGAATTTTCATGCACTGCATGTCCATTAATGTTTTTTCCCCCCGATTATTATATTTTCATAATCGTGAGAAGACATAATCGAATTCGAAACCAAAATTAAATTAATTGTCCAGTCCCACTATTTGTGATTTTGGAGCTTTTTTGAGTCTTATCGAGTTATTCTGCTCTATTCCTACTGTGCAAAGGGAGGAGCTATTATTCATAACTTGCAGGATAAAAGACAACTTTGTCACGTGCCGAATGACAGGGTATGAGGGAGTATTAGATTTTGTAGATCTATTCCATTGATATTTATTTTTAAAAGTGGCAGTTTGTATGTTTTAACTGGTGAGGAGCGATCGCAAAACAAGCCATTCTGTGGCTCAACTTCTTTGCTCACGTGAACAAACAATCATGCCAGGCCCTGGATGAGCGCAAAGAATGCAAGCAAAAGGGAGGGGGAAGCAGTGAGTGCGGTGCAACGCGAGAGAGATGCAATCAGCTTCTTGAGTGTGCGTCCCCTGCGGTAAGTTAACCACAAGAATACATCATAAAAAAGAAAAATTTCAGAAGACAATATAGTTTAATCCTGCATGTACAGATTCCTTTGTCTTTACCGATTTGTGTGCTCGATGTGTGGTGACAAATTAGCATACAGCAAAATGTGATCTAGAAAGTCAAAGCAGTAGTTCTTTATTTCTAAGGAGGCCTACACGTGTGACACAATCCATACCACGGCTACCCATTGACTGAGAGCGAAGCTGAGGAGTGCTAGCCAGCGAGCTAAAAGACAGTGACGGTCGTCTCGTTGTGCTGCACCGCTCCTAAAGACTGGAATATATATTTTAGCGTCACGATTGACCCCGATTGATTAACCCCTCTGACGTCGTTTTCATGCAATTGTTTCATCACTGTTGCTTTATTTCATACAATAATTTGTGCATTTCAAGCACAAAGTCTGCTCTCCTGTGCTCCGGGGACTCTTTCTCTTCAAAGCTGACCAATCACAACTCTGCGGTCCTACGTTCGCATTGGTGGCGACTTGAACCTAGGATTTTTGGGAGGTGCACGCAAGGCCTGCGTGAAGGAACGCAGGGGGAGGGGGCAAGACGGCATCGCTTACGCAAGTTAGGTGACGCAAGAATAGACGCTAGTGTTCGACCACAATAGTTTGCATCTGGTAAACATGCACACTGCATTTCTGTTGTGGTACCTGGTTAAACAACAAAACAAAGCCTTCTTAAAGTTTGTAAGCAGTTTTAAGATATTTTTTCACCGCAAAATGTCTCTTTTGATAGAAAAGGTTGTCGAACCCTGCACTAGCCGAAGGTGTGAAGTGGGCCCCAACATGGAAGAAATGGCCTAGCGTTGAGTACACAGGATGAACAGAATCCTAATGATAATAAGTTCAGTGACTGGCCTGCGTAGTAGTTTGAAGTGGTGTGCTACCTTTTTTGAGGGAGGAGTCAGGCGAATTATGAACTACAGCGCAGTCAGCATGGTCTGCACTCCAAAGTCCATGGGGTTCTAGAAAACAATACAAAACGGCATTGCTTTGGAGAGACACTCACGAGAGGTAAACAAGAATTTACTGCCATCTAGTGGTGCTACAGAATGCAATTCAAGCCAACAAATTGTCAGCTTTGTAACAATAACTAGTGCAACCAATAAAACACATTTAATTGTCATCATTCTGGAGTCTCTGTCTCACAATCCAACATTCCAACAGCATGCAGTCACCTGATTGACAGGCCGCACTCTCTGGTCTCCCGTCCAGTAGGATTGAGTGTACTGTGTGTGTGTTTGGGCGGGGCCGAGAGGAAGAGGGTCAGACGTCGGACGGGACAAAGGAGGGGGAAGGAAAGACTACCAGAGAGATGTGCAATGTGAAGCAGGCAGGAATCTTACAGACAAGGGTCGAGTGTCTACCTGGTAGCAGTATGCATTCTGAGTGTTGTTGACTGGCACCTGTGGAACTATGAAGCCTCCATAGGGGGTGTAGTGGTACGGCTGCAAATATAAACAGACTGTAAAACATGCATGCCGATTAACAACCATTTGTCTTTGCACTGCAGTCCCCAAGATTCCCCAACTCTGATATTAAAAGACATGACCTTTATCACACAACAGACATCTTTTCTTGTTTCATCTTTAGAGACTATAATCTAGTCACAACCTTAGACCTCTATTCTTGGCTTTGTGCTAATGAGCCACACTCTCTGGAGACAGGAAATCATTCTTGCAGGCGATGCAACAAGAGCAGAATATGGTCACACATGCATTTGGCCCTGTGTTCAATGTAAACAGTTGTTAATGTCGAAACTAAAGTTGCCAAATGACTCAATTCATTTAATCGTGATTAATCACATTTTGTCCACTAATTAACTAATCGAAAATACTTTTTTTTTTACCCAAATAAAATGTACATCCAACATGGTCTGGACAATTTGTGTGATTTGTGCAAATGTTTGTTCAATAAACATAACACTTTTTAAATAACTCAGCACAAAATGGACACACACACACACACACACACACACTTTTAAAGACATAAAGAAATAAATATTTTAAATTATGTATTTTATACCAACACTACCAGTCTCTTCACTTGTTTTCTCCTGCATTTTGGCCGTCGTTGCACATGCGCCACTTGCGTGCGTGTGATTAGGGCCGTGCAAAGTTGACCAGGGGAACATCAACCAGGAAACGTAGTGTAGAAAAGGACAAACTACATACTGATTCATTGTGGGGATGGAAAAACAAGCCCAAAAAAGCAACCACACGTTCAAAGAGAAGC
Source organism: Nerophis lumbriciformis (assembly GCF_033978685.3). Taxonomy (NCBI): domain Eukaryota; kingdom Metazoa; phylum Chordata; class Actinopteri; order Syngnathiformes; family Syngnathidae; genus Nerophis; species Nerophis lumbriciformis. Next base: position 29,227,752 of record NC_084568.2, on the reverse strand, counting down.
CCAAAAAAACGCAATCCGGTTTCTATCTATTAGATGCTATAACCGTCTGGCCTGCCCAATGTGCTGTTAAGATAATGACTGTTAAAGACGTGACATAACTGTTTTAAGTTGGCTAACAGTCTTATGCAGATGAGGAAGGGCTGTTTTTCACTCATGTATTTACGAGCAGGCAAGCGACGAAATCCAACATTTTTCACCATTAAGAGCGGTTGATCATCCAATATTATGGATTTCATTAGTTTACCGCAAAAGCAGATTACACGTTGGGATTCTCGTAAAAAACCTTTCTTTCCACTGGAATGAATATGCTAGTGTTTGTTAGCTTTAGCCTAGCTAACTTCATTGTGTGCGTCTGCATGGCGGCCTTTGAAGTGCTTCATTAAGTTGCATTTACACGTGTCTCACCCCTCAAAACAGAGATAATGCTAAGTTTGCATGCTGCCGTTAGCTCTTGTTGACTTCTCCAGTTTGTAATATCGCCACACCGCCATCATGATGGCTTTGGTAGTGCAGTTTGCTATTGGGGCTTTGGTCTTCCATTTCCGGGGAAAATAGTAATTTTCGTGTAGCAAAATGAGCATGCGAACAGACTTATTGGCTTGTGTGCGTTCTATTTAAGACGCACACCGGAAGTTTCTAACAAGATACATATTTGTATGGTGTCGGAGATTTAGTACTCTCCGATACCTATACTTTCAAAAAGTGCCGTATCTGATTCAGAACATCCCTATATTAAATTAAATTATTCTTTGGCGTACCACTAGATGGAGCCCACATACGACTACGGTGTGAAAATCACTGGGCTAGAAATATAGCGAAATTCCGCTAAGTAGAGGATATTTGGGTTCCATAAAACTTTGCAAGCGAAAAATCTGTTACCGCTGGCAGCTAGGAACTCCAGTGATCAAGGATGGGAATCGGAAAACAGTTGTTGTTGCAAACCAATTCTCAGCATTTCGCTTCCTGGGAATCATTTGCCAGTTTTGATAAAGATTCCCTTGTCATTTCCTGCACAGTGCCGATCAGTGGCACAAACCTTGGAGAGCTCTTCACGTGAAAGGATAACAAGGAAACTTATGACACACAGCATCTGATAACTTTGAATGATTGCCGCGTTTTGAGAATCTTCACCAGAATCGGCGTCAGCCTGATGCAGGCTGAAATACTTCAGGTGGCTCAAAGTAACTTTGGTCTTGTGGACTCAACATCAGCTGGAACACTGCTAATTTTCCACTGCTATGGTATGGACTGAGGATCACACAGCACGCGCGTTAATTGCACAAAGGGAAAATATTAAGAAAACTATTTTAATTCCGTTATTGTGTTAACTTTGACAACCCTAGTTAAAACAACTTACATCAATGATGGTAAAAAATACTATTATATATTAAGACTCAGAACCTTCTGAGAAGAAAAGAGGGATACCAAAGCTAGCCTGTGTCGCCAGATCTGCTGTGCTAACGGAGGAGTGAGCGACATTCATTTAAAAAAGACAGCGCTTCAAGCATTACACTACCTGATAGTAGGGACTGCCGCCGCCATTGACCATGGGTGAGGGCGGGGTCATGCTTGCTCCAGTGAGCGGGTAGCAAGGGCAATACATGTACTGAGAGGGGTTCATCCAGGGTTCAAGGCTCATCTGGTGTGATTGCCTGACACCTGGGTTTGAGCATGGGAGAAACATCCACATGGCATTACCACAGTATTGAAACGATATGAAGGTTAATATTTGTCTCTACTACCAAAGCTTTTTTTTGGAAACCTAATTAATGTTTTTTTTGTTTTTGTTTTTACATCAAATTATACTAAGAGGTTAATTTAATAAAAATGTGTGTTTAAAAATTAAGTAAGCTAAAAAGGCAGTGAGTAGAAATACAGTGTAAAAAAGTCATTGTTGAAACATTTGTTGCTTCAAAACTCAAGAATCACTTCCGGTAAATAAATGCTGAAGAAATCGATCCTGTCTCAGACCAGCCAATGAGGAGTCAAGTTTGAAGTCACGTGACACAGTTTATGCAGCACGACACGCCCCAATAGACCTGGGCTTAATACAACATTATATACATTTCAATCCGGCCCGCTTCCAAACAATAGAAACAATTTCCACTTCCAACGGTTAGAATCTGCTCTTTTGAGTGGCATACGGGTTACTAAGTAATCAAAATAACTAAATCACAGCAGCTCCATGCAGACGAGGAATTAAGCAGAGTGGACGGGGTTTGTTTACAGAGCGGCAAGTCTGAGACACGAAGGAGGCAGAGTTCTACAACAAAGTTCTGCAGAACAGTGATGTCCAATTTGTGGATGTTTTTTTTTTACCAATTGCGCCTGTTTAATTTTTGTTGTTCTTGCTCAATTATAAAAGATGTCGTTAGAGAAGGTCGGGTCTGTTTTATTTTTCACAGTTAATATTGTAAATCCCACATTCTGTATTTTCATGTACATTCTGAGGGTCGTATTCAGTAACAAACTCAAATTTCATTCAGTTTTTTTAGACTGTCATAACATTATTAGCAGTCATTATTGTGTGAGTGTTTGTACCATCGTGTGATTAGCTTTCATGCTTCTTCTTTTTATTTTACAAAATCTTGGGATTTTTTCACTAATGCACAGCAACCTCCGCTGTTTAAAGCACACATGTCAAACTCAAAGCCCAGGGGCCATATCTGGCCTGCCACATCGTTTTATTTGGCCTGCGCAAGCCTTGAAATAGTGTGCATCAATAAAGCATTTCATCCTTCTCACTAAATATATTCGTTCCTTCAATTTCGACAGAAAAATTGCATGTACTGTATACAATCGTATGTCTTTTCACTTGAGAACTATCTTGCTATGCAAAAAACGTTATAACAACACAGGGGGGGTCCAAAGTGAAACCCACAGTTACAGTTTTGTTGGACCGCAGCATATTATTGGATAAAAAACAAATACAAATAATAATTTTAAGAAAGCAAAATTTTATTTTATGCAAAGAAAAAAAAGCTCAAAATATGATACTAATAACCCAGGGGTGTCCAGACTTCTTCCACTAAGGTCCCGTGCTGAAAAGTCTAAGTATGCGGGGGCCATTTAGATTTTTTTTTTTACAAAATAAAAAATAAAAAAGAAGATAAAAACAGACATTATATATACACAGTATTTACAGACAAAACTTTGGGTCAGCTTTTCTGGGATAAGTGACAGTGTATTATTATAAGTTATTCTTTTTCTCATAACAGTACGTATTTTTGCTCCTTTTTTTCCTTCTTTTTCTTTACTTTTGGGGTTTTTACCCCTTAATAATGACTAACCTTGATCACCTACAACACAAAGCTGACACTAAGTTTTGTTTTTTAATATAAACCTTAACCCAAATTTTAACCAACCATGTCTCATTTTATGGTATGTGGGCTTGTATAAAGCCTCAGGGAGTTGAACGCCCCTGACTTTCATAGTCAGGGTTACGATATCCCCCATGAGGAAGCCCGGGGCCCTCCTCTGGAGCTAGGCCCGGAGGCAGGGCTTGTCAGCGAGCGCCTGGTGGCCGGGCTAGAGCCCAATGAAACTACGTGGACACACAATCCTCTCCGCCACGTGGGCCCACCACCCGCAGTTGGAACCAGTGGGGTCGGGTGCGCTGCCAAGTGGATGGCAGTGAAAGTGGAGGGTCCAGACGGACCAATTGGGGGCAGCAGAGGCTGACTTTTGGGACATGGAACGTCTCTACGCTGGTGGGGAAGGAGCCTGAGCTGGTGCGGGAGGTGGAGCGCTACCGGTTGGATCTGGTGGGGCTTACCTCTACGCATAGCAAGGGCTCTGAAACCACACTCCTGGACAAGGGATGGACCTTGTTCACTTCTGGAGTTGCTCAAGGTGTGAGGGCCCAGGTGGGTTTGGGGATACTCACGAGTGCCCGGCTGAGTACCTGTATGTTGGAGTTCACCCCAGTGGACAAGAGGGTCGCCTCCCTTCGCCTTTGGGTTGGAGGGGGAAAAACTCTGACTGTTGTTTGTGCGTATGCACCAAACAAGAGTTCAGAGTATTCGGCCTCCTTGGATACCTTGCATGGGGTCCTGTATTCCATAGTCTTGCTGGGGGACTTCAACGCACACGTGGGCAATGACAGTGATACTTGGACTGGCGTGATTGGGAGGAACGGTCTCCCTGATCTTAACCTGAGTGGTGGATTGTTATTGGACTTTTGTGCTAGTCATGGACTTGCAATAACAAACACCATGTTCAAGCATGCTCATAGGTGTACCTGGTACCAGAGCACCCTAGGCCAAAGATCAATGATCGATTTTGTAATCGTATCAGCTGATCTGAGGCCGTATTTTTTGGACACTCGGGTGAAGAGAGGGGCTGAACTGTCAACTGATCACCATATGGTGGTGAGTTGGGTCAGATGGCGGGGGAAACCTCTGGACGGACCTGGAAAACCCAAGCGTGTAGTGCGGGTGAACTGGGAATGTTTGGAGGAGTCCTCTGTCCGGAAGGACTTCAACTCTCACCTCTGGCGGGACTTCTCTGCCATCCTTGTGGAGGTTGGGGACATTGAACAGTAATGGGCAATGTACAAAGCCTCTATTGCTAAAGATGCAGCTGCGAGCTGTGGCCAGAACATCTTAGCTGCTTCAAGGGGCGGTAACCCTCGAACACCCTGGTGGACAGCGGTGAACAGGGAAGCTGTCCGACTGAAGAAGGAGTCCTACCGGGGTATATTATCCCAGGGGACTCCAGAGACAGTTGCAAGGTACCGACAGGCCCGAAGGGCAGCGGCCGTGGTTGTGGACGAGGCTAAGCAGAGGGTGGCGGGGCAGTTCGGGGAATCCATGGAGAAGGACTATCGGGCGGCACCAAAGCTGTTCTGGAAGACTATACGGCACTTCAGGAGGGGGAAGCAAGGAACCATCCAAGCTGTGTACAGCAAGGCTGGGACTCTGCTGACTTCAAGTGAGGAAGTTGTAGGGTGTTGGAAAGAGCACTTTGAGGAACACCTGAACCCAACTACATCAGACACACCCTCCCATGGTTTGTACAGTCCAGGTAGAGAACGAGACTCTGTCCCAGGTGGAGGAGTTTAAGTATCTCGGGGTCTTGTTCAAGAGTGAGGGAAAGATGGAGAAGGAAATCAGCTGGAGAACCGGAGCAGCTGGGGCAGTATTGCAGTCTCTCTGCCGCACTGTTGTGACGAGCTGTCTACATTCCTACTCTCACCTATGGTCATGAAGTGTGGGTCATGAACGAAAGAATAAGATCACGGACACAAGCGGCTGAAATGAGTTTCCTCAGAAGGGTGGCTGGTATCTCCCTTAGAGATAGGGTGAGAAGGTCAGTCACCCGAGAGAGACTCGGAGTAGAGCCGCTGCTCCTTCGCTTGGAAAGGAGCCAGCTTAGGTGGTTCGGGCATCTCGTGCGGATGCCTCACGAGCGTCTCCCTAGGGAGGTCCTCGTTGCACGTTCCACTGGGAGGAGACCCAGCGGCAGGCCAAGGACCAGATGGGGGGGATTACATCTCCTCGCTGGCCTGGGAACGCTTCAGGATTCCCTAGGAGGAAGTTGCTAATGTTGCGCTGGAGAGGGAAGTCTGGGGGTCTCTGCTGGAGCTGTTGTCCCCGCAACCCGATTCCGGATAAGCGGTTGAAGATGGATGGATGGATAATAAAAATATATCAAAGAATGGCCCCCACATACTTTGACTTTTGAGTATGGAGCCCTTGTTGGGAAAAAGGTTAGGACACCCCTGTATCGTTAACAATTATTCCCAAAAATGTTTGTTAGAATAATATGTTTGTCCCTCTGACTTATGATTTCAAAAGTAAGTATATCCATAAATTTGGACGTGAAAAATTTAACAATCAAATTCATAAGGAATTGTGTAATAATGAGGCGATTATACATTACAATTCTTATACAGTATATTCACTATATCAAGAGAGCAGCCAGAACTGCCATAATAATAATAATAATAATAACTTGGATTTATATAGCGCTTTTCTAAGTACCCAAAGTCGCTTTACATGTAGAACCCATCAATCATTCACACCTGGTGGTGGTAAGCTACTTTCATAGCCACAGCTGCCCTGGGGTAGACTGACGGAAGTGTGGCTGCAATTTGCGCCAACGGCCCCTCCGACCACCACCTATCATTCAATTCACCGGTGTGAGTGGCACCGGGGGCAAAGGGTGAAGTGTCCCGCCCAAGGACACAACGGAAGCGATTTTTTTTTGGATGGTAAGAGGCGGGGAGCGAACCTGCAACCCTCAGGTTTCTGGCACGGTTGCTCTACCCACTACGCCATGCCGCCCCATGTGGCCCTCAGTGAAAACGAGTTTGACACCTCTGGTTTGAAGGGTTAATAAAAAGGGATTCAAGCACATATAACAGATTACACAACTTGCAGCATGTATCGCTGCATAACCTCTCTCTTTTTTTGGCTGTGTATATATTGGACACCAAATCTGATTTTTTTTGCCCTCAAGTTAAAGTTAAGTTAAAGTACCAAAGATTGTCACACACACACTAGGTGTGGCGAAAATATTATATGCATTTGACCCATCACCCTTGATCACCCCCTAGGAGGGGAGGGGAGCAGTGAGCAGCAGCGGTGGCCGCGCCCGGGAATCATTTTTGGTGATTTAAGCCCCAATTCCAACCCTTGATGCTGAGTGTCAAACAGGGAGGTAATAAGTCCCATTTTTATAGTCTTTGGTATGACTCGGCCGGGGTTTGAACTCACAACCTCCCGATCTCAGGGTGACACAGATCGGATATTTTTTTGCCAGTTTAAACGCTCTTAAGATTTGGGCCACATCCAGAGATAGCCAAAATCCGAATCTGATCTTTTTCAAATGTGACTGCCACGTCGAGGCCACATGGGTGCCTGTGGTGTCTCAATAAGATCACATTTTACATGTAAACTATAGTCAGCAGGGAAAATCAACATGGGTGCCTGTGGTGTCTCGATAAGATCACATTTTACATGTAAACTCTAGTCAGCAGGGAAAATCAGATTTCGAAAACATTGGATTTGGTCCACTCTGGCCTGCAGTTTTGTAAGATCCGTGTCATGTGACTGCAAACTTGACACCTCATTGGCTGGTTCTGAGACAGGGTCGATTGCTTCAGTCTTGACTTACCGAAAGTGGGTCTTGAATTTTGAAGCAACAAATATTTCTGCACGGAATTTTTTACAAAACACTGTAATTAAAAAAACTGATTTATTAAACCCATATTTTGCTCACAAAATTGAATTCAATAACATTCTCAGCACAATTACCGTATTTTTCGGTCTATAAGGCGCACTTAAAATCCTTTCATTTTCTCAAGCCTTATAACCCGGTGCGCCTAACGTACTGCATAATTCTGGTTGTGCTTACTGACCTCGAAGCAATTTTATTTGGTACATGGTATAATGATAAGTTTGACCAGTAGATGGCAGTCATACATAATATATACATGTAGACTGCAATATGATGGCAGTAAACAACACCAAAACTTTAAATGTTCCATTGAGAATATAGAACATTACACGCGGCGCTCAAAAATCTGTCAAAATGTTTGTAGTACTATGAGCTACGAGGCCGCACCGCTTGATGGATTGTCTGCGCATTAAACATACGAGTATTATTATGGTGCTATTAGCAGACATAATACCTGCTGTTTTGTTTCGCAATATTATGCAAAACCAACTTTTCTTACCTTCTGGTACATGCTGATGTGTATTTGGGATCTGCATAAATCCTGAAAATGTGCGCGCGTTCGCAATTGTAGTCCGTGCCGACACCGTAGTCATAAGCTTCTTCTTTTTCTCTACCTTCTTATATGGCATTCATCTTCCGCTGTTGCCATTTGTAATATAAAGTAGCGTAAAGTCCTTACTTATATCTGTCAGTAGACTATCTATCAAAACGTTAAAACCTGTAGTGGGTTTACATAATTCACCCACGGAACTTTAGTTATTAGAGGGTTCCGGTCGGACAGTTTTTCACGAGACACATTTCCGGCGTTGATGTTGCATTATTGAGCCACGGATGAGAAGATGCTGCTCCGTTATTGATTTAAGTAAATTCTGAATGTCATTTAAACAGTTAGCTCCATCTTTTGGCCCTATCTTCGACTTCCGTCCTTGCACGCTAAACCGCTACAACAAAGATGACGGGGAGAAGACGCTGTCGAAGGTGAGCCACGTTGGTAAGACCGCCCACAAAACGGCGCATCCTGAAGAGACGCTCAGAAAGCTACTTGAAAATGGTCAGTAAAACATAATCTATGCAACACTTTCACCAAAGAACCACCATCACATGTTATGTGGACCACAAGATAGTGTTTTAAATTTTGAAAAAAATCATAACATGACCCCTTTAATGCGGTGCGCCTTTTTTATGAAAAAAGACCTGAATAGACTCGCTCATCGGCAGTGCGCCTTTTTATCCGGTGCGCCCTATGGTCCGAAAAATACGGTGGCTGGAAAAAAAGCTCTGTTCACAAAATTCTAACACAAACATTTCAGTAACATAAATTTTGTGTGAAAAAAAAGCTTTTGTAATAAAGAAACAAACTTCCGTGAGAGCACAGCGTACTTACGGCAGTTCCTTTGCTTTATGATGGCAGGGCCCAGCCTGAGTGTTCTCCCCTTCCAGACGATTTGTTGCTACAAAAACAAACATTAGACGTTATTTTTCCCAACAACAAGAAGAGTCTGTTTGCTTCCTTTCCACTTACGTCAACGATTGGTTGAATGTCAACATCTTCATCAAAGTACACAAATCCATAGCTACAAAGGGGAAACAAGATGCCCCGGATTATGTAACAGTTCCCCTGGATGCAATAAGCACAAGCAACAAATGAAAAGTGCCTAAAAACTGAAACTTACCCTTTGCTGAATCCCCCGCGGTATGTGATTATTTTCACCTCCTTGATTTGACCAAACGGAGCAAACAAGTCGCGCAAATTGGTTGCAGTGGCCTACAGTTTAGAGTGCATGTAAAGTGGGAAAACAGGCTTTAAGTAGACAATCTGTGATACAAGTTGCTCTGTAGAAGCTTGCTGCCTCGTGTTTATGCACCCTGTCCTGCAACGTTCTTACTTAATTGTACTGTAAGTGTAACAATGCAGAACATTCTATTTTCCGTGTGACAATTATTTTAAAAAATAAGGCAAAAAAGATGTCATACTGTGGTGTAGATCTGATCATCAGACTGACTTTCTAACCCTCTATGCAGATCTACGTTGCTTCAAACCATCCTGAGTATTAATCGACTGTTCATTATTTTTTCTCAGGCAAAATTTTCATAAAGTTCTCGTAACAAACCTTATTAAAATTTAATTCCTATCTAGGTTGTGTTCCATATCTTGTGGCCGCAGCAGGATTAAGGATTCAAGGTGTTTGTTATTCCAATAAAAACACTTACAAGCTGGGAAGGATATTGGGTTACTAAGGGCCCAGTAGCAACCAGCAGTGAAGTAATAATATTGTGCAATTAAGCAAAATTACAAACAAGAATATTGCACCATGGGTCAAGTGAATATTGCACCTTAAGTAAAGTAACGCACAAATTAAAAAGTAGTCACACGTGTGGTTGTGTGCAAAGGTATATAATGCCAATTTCAACACTCATTTATATGGGCAAGCATATTCTCAAACAAGTGTTAATGTTTAAGCTCACAAATAATTACCCTGGTTCCAACGCCAAAAAACACAAATATGGCGTTGGGATTCACATTGCCCTCAGGCACCATGAAGCCATTGGACAACTGCAAGGAGGGTGATGCATGGTGGCTGTCCTTTGGGTTCGGGGTATCCTGCCAAAAAAATAAAGTTGATGTTAAAAAAAAGAAGAAAAAAAAGATGCAATGTATATGACTCTCATTATAAAGGGAGAAAGATAAAAGTGCGTTCATAATTGAGTTAAGTAGTATTACTCGAGAAAAACTGCTGCATCACAATAGACACATAATGGATTTTTTAAAAATTGGTTTGATAAAACGTTCTATACATATGTATGTTTTTTTTCCAAAGAAACCGGAACAACGAAGCAAGGTTGGTTTCATGAACACAGGCTCAAGCGCCCTGGTAACCTAGCAAAACAGGAAGTGATCACTGAGCAATGGGAGGGAAACGTTAACAGACAATCACGTAACAGTCTCGCGTTTTTTTGCACCATTTTGCTGTCTTACTATTGGTTATTTGCATGGAGCAAGAAGATAAACGAAAAATGAGTGTTTCAGGGAGCGGAAAAATTATCGATAAAAGAGGAAAAGTCACCTCGACAGTATAGCAGTTTTTGGGGATTTAAAAAACAAAACAAAAACATAATCCTGAGCCGCACTGACCTCTTTTCTTTTCAACCCTTCTCTATTGGAGTATATGCAAACAGGTAGGAACTAAAGTGCAGGACTATAAATAAAAATATAAATGACAAAATATAACACACCTACTACTTTAAAATGATAGTAATTTCATCCAACAATACATAAATAATAATTACTGCATAACATAAATTCCTTTCCAAACTTGAATAATAACAGACCAGGCACGCTTACGCTGCAGAAAATCGTTCTTCTCAGGTTTCTTGATGTTTACATTTTCACACTTTTTTTAAGCATGTCTTGCAAATCCCTTATTTTTGCACCTCCTTTTAAGAGGTTATTATTAAGTTTTCAATGGGATTTTAGAATTTTGTTTGGATTGTTTATATGCTTGTGTAGACATTTCCTTTCCTGTCTGCCTTGATAGCTGAGGGGATTGTGATCAGATGAAGGTTATATCTTAAATACAAATGTTTTCATTTAATATTTTCCTCCTGGTCATTTCTTTTGGTAAGTGTTGCTCTGCGATGAGGTGGCGACTTGTCCAGGGTCTACCACGCCTTCCATCCATGTGCAGCTGAGATAGGTTCCAGCACCCCCCGTGACCCCGTAAGGCAGTGGTCCCCAACCTTTTTGTAACTGCGGACCGGTCAACGCTTGAAAATTTGTCCCACGGACAAAAAAATACAATCAGGTGTGCTTACGGACTGTATCCCTGCAGACTGTATTGATCTATAATCAGACCTGGGCATTCTGCGGCCCTTTGAGCGTCCCTGTCCGGCCCGCGTGAGACCCATCATAAATTACAAAATAAATTTAAAAAAGTATCTATGTCGAGTGTGCAATACAACGGTGCTGCTTTTGTTTTGAAAAGCGTTATTTGTATTACTTCCGTGTGGACGTATGCGCCTGCGCGATTGTGAGTGAATGTGAACAGCGACAATCACAAATTACAAAATAAAGTTTAACAAACATCTATGTCGTGCGCACAATACAACTGTGCTGCTTTTTTTTTTTTTAAGTGTTATTTATGGACGTATGTTCGTGTGTAACCTATGAGTGAAGGTGCACAGCGACAAGTGATGCACGATTTACACCCGAGACGCTAAAAAGAGAAAAGTTGATGACGAATGCCGTGTTTTCAACAAGACATGGACTGCCAAGTATTTCTTTACAGAAATTAAAGGTAAATCCGTGTGCTTAATGTGTGGTACACAGGTTGCTGTGTTTAAAGAATATAATTTGAATTGCCACTACATGACGAAGCACGAGGAAAAATACCGGAATCTGTCTGATGAAGTACGCGCAAGGGAGGCTGATGCGTTGATGGTAAAACTGCAAACCCAACAAGGACTTTTTGCCATATTTCACACTCCCAGAATGCAGCCGTCAGGACAAGTTTCGTCAATTCTCACAAAATCGCCAGAAAAAGTAAGGCGTTTTCTGACGGAGAGTTTATTAAGGAGTGCTTATTGGACTCTGATATGCCCGGAAATTTGGAGCTTCAGCTGAAGAACAAAACGGCCGACTTTGACTGTTTTTCGCTGACTTTGGATGAGAGCTGCGATGTACGTGACACCGCCCAGCTGCTCATCTTCTTACGCGGGATAACTGCAGACTTTCAAATCACAGAAGAGCTGGCAGTCATGCAGTCAATTAAAAGGGACAACCACAGGTAATGACTTGTTCACATAGGTAAATGCGTGTTTGCACATGTTAGGACTGAAATGGGACAAGCTGGCAGGTGTGACAACAGATGGTTGTCCAAATCTGACGGGGAAAAATGTTGGACTTTTAAAGAGGATGCAGAATAAACTTTAAATTGACATTTTTGCATTGTATTATACATCAGGAAGTGTAGTGTAAGACAGTGTTAAAAATAAAACCATCAAAAGCAATCTGATTTTGGTATAAAGTTAAGTTAGATGAAAGTATTATTATTATTATTAATTATTATTATTTATCTTACGGTATATCAAAAATAATATTGAGCAACATTTAATTTAAATATTGTCGATGTGGCCCTCCAGCAGTGCTTGGGTTGCTCATGCGGCCCCCAGTAAAAATTAATTGCCCACCCCTGATCTATATTGATATATATAGTAGGAACCAGAAATATTAATAACAGAACATATATATATATATATAACATACATCCATAAACGTGGACGCATGTGAAAAAGTGCAATATATTTATCTGTACAGTAATCTATTTATTTATATATATATTATTTATATATATTTATTTATTTATATATGCACCTTATTGCTTTTTTATCCTGCACTACCATGAGCTTATGTAACGAAATTTCGTTCTTATCTGCGCTGTAAAGTTCAAATTAGAATGACAATAAAAAGGAAGTCTAAGTCTAAGAAAGAAACAACCCTTTTGTGTGAATGAGTGTGGGGGGAGGGAGGTTTTTTGGGTTGGTGCACTAATTTTAAGTGTATCTTGTGTTTTTATATTGATTTAATAAAAATAAAAATAAAATTAAAAAAAATTATTTTTAGTGCGGCCAGGTACCAATCGATCCACGGACCGGTACCGGCCGCGTCCCGGTGGTTGGGGACCACTGCCGTAAGGGACAAGCGGTAGAAAAATGGATGGATGGATGAAAGTCAAAAAAATATCAATAATGATCGATATTGACCGATTTCTTGTGATAGTTTTCTGCCATATTGCCCAGCCCTCATGTTGTTGCACTAACTAGAATTAGCTTGATAACAGACATCAACAAAATATCCTTTTTGCAACTTATATATCGATTAATATGAATATCATGTAAAAGTTGACAGTGACACAAAGTGGGGCCCTTATGATGCGATTCCTGGCATGTAGCATGCTGCCAGCAACAATGTAAGGACATTACGAAAACACCAAAATGGGGGCGGCGTCTTCTTCGAGTCCAACAATAGCCGACAGAAAATGGCGGGCGTTCGCTGTTTACGAACTCGATGAACTCCAGTCCAGCGCGATAAAAATTGACGCCCATAGAATGAAAACGTATTATTTCTCTCGTAACTGTAATAGACTTGAATTTGCATCCGAGTGGTTACAAACAATATGTACATTTTTTTTATTGACGTCGCCATCTTTTTTTTCCTAGCTCGCGATGTCGTGATAATGACATACTTCAATAAATTCACTCGATGCGAAAAATAGATAAGTGACAGAATTTTCGCCTAACAACTACATGGGCATTCGGGAAAGAAGGGTAGAATATTGTTCTGGATACTTACCATATTTTAAAACGATACAAAGTTTGCATTTAGGGGGTGACGGTGAAATGCAGGTATGTGCGTTTCTTCTCTGCCCAACTACAATCGTTTTGATTGACACGTGACCACGCCCTCCTCACGTGACCAAAGCAGCCAATCCAATTTTAGGCACTATTGTTGTGGGAGTTCAAACCTACTCAACTCAATTTGAGTTTGAGTTGAGTTTGAGTTTATTTTCGAACATCCCAATTTCCAGTTTCTCTTTTCAACATGTTCGAAAAGGAGTAGGAAGAAGCAGAGCTTATTTAATCCTACCCCTTTTCTTTTACCTAACAGTTGCTAAAACGTTTGTTCACTTCCTGTTCTCAATTTATTCTCAACATGTACTCCCTAAGTAATCACAATAAAAAATAAATACATAAATTGGGCTAAAAACTGCAAGTTTTATGTATTTTACGACAAAATTAGTATACCTGGGATCCGATTCAAATAATATAAAACAGAAAGCTTTGACATGTGGTGAACTATACACCAGGTGATACTTTTGGAGTTTTTTTTCTTATTTTTTTTACTTAAATTCATATGTGCTGTTCTAATCATTGTTGCACATTGGAGTAACAGGAAAAAGAAGGGAGTTATTCGCTTTCATAAAAACATTATCATAATGTTATTATAACATGATAAATGGGTCCAAAAAGTATTTGATAAAGTTGTTATTAAATCTTTTTGGTCCCATTTGCTTTTCACAAAGTAAATCAAGTATTATGCGTGCATCTTACCTTTCTGTATTTGTATCTGAAGCAGCAATAGCTATCCTCCATCAAAATGTACTTTGTATCACATTCAGTTTGTCTTAAAGTCCAGTTTGGAGAAGTATTCAATCTTGGATCCAATCCAATCCACTTTATTTATATAGCACATTCAAAAAAAACAATAGAAGTTCCACAAAGTGCTGAACAGAAGTTAAGACAAACATACTAGAAGAGTCAGTAATATAAAAAAATTAACCGTAAAAAAGTACATCAGAGAAAATAAAATAGACTAAAATCACACATCTCTCATGCTGGTTTAAAAGCCAAAGAGTAAAAATATGTTTTAAGATGTGATTTAATAGTCATTAAAGAGGGAGCCGTCCAAATAACAATAGGGATATTGTTCCAAAGTTTTGGAGCCACAGCAGAAAATGCACGATCACCTCTGGATTTTAAACGGGTTTTTGGGACGACAAGAATAAATTGATCAGCTGACCTCAGAGTGGGGGTGTACATTTTTAAAAGGTCTGACATATATTGTGGCGCTAATCCGTTAAGAGATTTAAAAAGAAACAACAATATTTTAAAATTAATTCTAAAAGGAACTGAGAGCCATTGAAGGGATTCTAAAATGGGAGGTAATTTGTTCATGTTTTTTTAGTGCCAGTTAAAAGGCGAGCAGCAGCATTTTGGACTAACTGCAATTGAGCGAGTGAGGCCTGGTTTATACAGTATATAATCTTCCATATTGGCAGACACATTCATTTAATTAAATTTCATTCCAAGCAATAATACTTTTTTTTTCATGTATATATTCATTTCACACCATATTCATTGCACTTCTACATTTTTTATATTTTTATATATTTGCACATTGTTTTTCTAGCATGCACACATCGCACTGTATGGAATGGCCTCAATCTCGTTACCTTGCGTAATGACAATAAAGCTGATTCTGATTCTGATTCTGATTCTGATAAAACAATATTTTTGTATCTGACAAAAAACATCCACAAACGCTGGCTTACTCTAATAAAAATGGCATGTTTGTTATAAATATAGTTGAAAAAAAAAAAAAAAAAAAGGCTGGCTTTCGCTGGAGAGATTTGTGTCTGCTCGCTTGAGCGCCCCCCACTTCTCCCAGTGTGGCGAGTCTGAGTACTGCCGAGGCATTGAACTGCTGACATTGAACTATTGACAATATATCGCCCCCTACTGTGAGGCAGAGGTACTTGCTGCCTCATGGCCTGCCTTTTCCCCGTGGCAACAAGCTTGTGCCCCCTTTCACGCACACACTCAATACACTTTATGTGTAGGCGTGGAGGCACCACCTGTGTCTGCCTCACTTTGGTCTGCTGCGTTATTTTCATCAGAAAACACAGAATTTCAGCAATTTTGATCATGAAAATTATCAAAATATACAGGAACCACACTGTAAAAAATTACTGTAAAAATACAAAAAAAAATTACAGTTATATACTGTTCTTCTTAAATGCAGTTAAGTACTGTAAATTTTGTTGCATTTTACAAAAAATATCGACCAGCAGTAAGTTACTGTAAAACTACAGTATAATTCAGTATTTTTCAGACTTGTTTCTTGGGTCCGCCCACAATTCGTCCAACCGAGCTTCATTTCACCTGGCCGTCGCAGCTAAATCCATCCTACTGCATGGTGTGTTTTTGATAACAAGGTAAGAGTCACTTGTACCTTGATGTGTCATTTTCTGTTTGAATTGCTTTATATATATATATTTATAAAGTCCGAAATGACATAGCGTCACAGTCAGCATCACAGACACTATCGTTGACCACATGTACCGCCGCATGCTAGCGAGCTAAGTTTTCTTCATATTTGTCATAGTGATCATAATGTCATAGTCATCTCAAAAAGATGATAACTTGCAACATATGTGCAACGACTTGCAGCAATGTAATTGCGTATGTTAGACCAGTGGGGGGTACTTGAAGGTATGCCAAGGGGTACGTGAGATTTTTTTTAAATATTCGAAAAATAGCAACACTTAAAAAATCCTTTAGAAATATATTTATTGAATAATACTTCAACAAAATACATGTTTAGGATGAAGTTCATGAATCCTGAAGGACTACAATCCCCAAAGAGGGCACTTTAAATTGATGATTACTTCTATGTGTAGAAATCTTTATTTATAATTGAATCAGTTGTTTATTTTTCAACAAGTTTTTAGTTGTTTTTATATATATTTTTTCCAAATAGTTCAAGAAAGACCACTACAAATGAGCAATATTTTGCACTGTTATACAATTTAATAAATCAGAAACTGATGACATAGTGCTGTAATTTATTTCTTTATCTCTTTTTTTCAACCAACAATGCTTTGCTCTGATTAGGGGGTACTTGAATTAAAACAAATGTTCACAGCACTGAAAAAAGGTTGAGAACCACTGTCCTAAGGCAGTGGTTCTCAACCTTTTTTCAGTGATGTACCCCCTGTGAACATTTTTTTAATTCAAGTACCCCCTAATCAGAGCAAAGCATTTTTGGTTGAAAAAAAGAGATAAAGAAGTAAAATACAGCACTATGTCATCAGTTTCTGATTTATTAAATTGTATAACAGTGCAAAATATTTCTCATTTGTACTAGTCTTTCTTGAACTATTTGGAAAAAATATATAAAACAACTAAAAATTTGTTGAAAAATAAACAAGTGATTCAATTATAAATAAAGATTTCTACACATAGAAGTAATCAACTTAAAGTGCCCTCTTTGGGGATTGTAATAGAGTTCCATCTGGATTCATGAACTTCATTCTCAATATTTCTTCACAAAAAAATAAATCTTTAACATCAATAATTATGGAACATGGCCACATGTCTCAGCTGCATTACTGCTACGTTTTAACCAAGCCTCCATTGTTTTCTACATGGATAGTTGATTGACAGTTGGTGCTGTGTGGCACCGCCAGGTAGGGTCAAACCATCATGGCATGGGGGAAACTCTGGCTTTGTGGTAATGAATAGAATAGCCTACTTGATTTGATGTTAAGTTTATGAACTTCCATTCATATTTTGTCGAAGTATTATTCAATAAATATATTTATAAAGGATTTTTGAATAGTTGCTATTTTTAGAATATTTAAAAAAAATCTAACGTACCCCTTGGCATACCTTCAATTACCCCCAGGGGTACGCGTATCCCGATTTGAGAACCACTTCCTTAGGAGACTACATGTAAACAGAGTAAAGAGAGAGCGAGTGAGGTGGCCATTCCAAATACCTTTAAAATGCTACCCATTTTGGATACTGTTTAGGAACATAAACTGCATTTCTTGACTGCACCAGTTGCTGGTGACAAAGTCACAATAAAACTTTGGATGATCAGCATGGAAGGTGATGTCATCTGCGAAGGCGTCCAACCTAGCTTCATCTCAGGGCTTGCTACCCTTCTTGCCACCTACTATGTGTTCAACTTGGAATACCAAGAGGAAGGTGCTCGGACATTGGAATTTGTTCAAAGGTAAATCCCCTTGATACTGTTAAATACTGTTAGGATATTTTGCCCCTTTTCTCACCTCTGTTCAGGAATTTGACTTGTCATTTCCCCAAGTTTGTGCCTTAAATCAATGACTCTTCTGTTCCTTTGTGGACTTTCTTATTAGGGACTGAAACACCAGTTTGACTCTAGGATACAGAGAAGGTAGGTAATGTGCAGGTAAAGATATGTTGACTGGGTCAAAGAAGGAAGCACCTGTTTGACCCCAGGATGCAGAAAAAGTAGGTAATTTGCAGGTAAAGATATGTTGACTGGGATCACCCGGTCAACATATCTTTACCTGCAGGAAGCACCAGCGTGACCCGAGGATGCAGAGCAAGTAGGTAATGTGCGGGTGAAGATATGTTGAATGGGTAAAGGCAGGAAGCACCAGCGTGACCCCACCATGCAGAGAAGGTAGGTAATGTGCGGGTGAAGGTATGTTGAATGGGTGAAAGAAGGAAGCGCAGGTGTGGTCGAGGCAATGCAGACAAGGTAGGTAATGTGCAGGTGAAGATATGTTGTATGGTGAAAGAAAAAAGCACCAGTGTGACCCCAGGATGCAGGGAAGGTAGGTAAGGTGCAGGTAAAGTTATGTTGAATGGGTAAAGGCAGGACACACCAGCTAGACTCCAGGATACAGAGAAGGTAGGTAATGTGCAGGTAAAGATATGTTGAATGGGTAAAGGCAGGAAACACCAGCTAGACTCCAGGATACAGAGAAGGTAGGTAATGTGCAGGTAAAGATATGTTGAATGGGTAAAGGCAGGAAACACCAGCCAGACTCCAGGATACAGAGAAGGTAGGTAATGTGCAGGTAAAGATATGTTGAATGGGTAAAGGCAGAAAGCACCAGCGTGACCACACTATGCAGAGAAGGTAGGTAATGTGCAGGTAAAGATATGTTGAATGGGTAAAGGCAGGAAGCACCAGTGTGACCCCAGGATGCAGAGAAGATAGGTAATGAGCAGGTAACGATATGTTAAATGGGTGAAAGCAGCAAACATCAGCGTAAATACACGGTCCCGTAGATGGAGAGAAAACACATAAATAGAGAGAGGGATTGGGGAGGCTTTAGCATTGTCTTCCTCTCTGAATTTGTCTTAATGGGTTTTAGAGCATTCACTCATCTACAGCTGTGGTTATGGTATAGGCTCACATATATCCTAAAATTGATATGAATATTTGTGCAGTGCATATTCCTAAATTAACAATGTGAGGAGTTCTGTATCGACTGCAAGTAATCTTCAATCACAACAGAATATCTAATATGCCTTCTCTCTTTTTTAGGCGATTCATTGGCGTTAACCCTGAGAGGGGAACAAAGGCTAGCCAGGGAAAGGTGGTGTTCAAGAAGACTGGGAAGCGGGTCCAGAAAAAGGCAGCAACTGTAAATCCTCACGTAGCCACCCTTATAAAACATCTCACAGACTTTGAGTGGGGCTTTATGTAGTCGACAACTAAACACTGGACTCGTGTTCAGTTATTTGTCTCCAGTTTGAAATTAAGTTGACATGTTCTAAATGTTAAAATGCTTTACTGAAAATAAGAAGAATGCACTAAATGTACATTGAATGTATTTGATGCGCTTTAAAATAATTGGTTAATAAAAGCATAAACTTGCAAGGCCATATCTCCAGTCATTTTTATGCCAGCAGATTGCAGGGGTTTTGATTTTGAAAAATTAAAAGTTCAACTCATTAACTTCTAGTGACATTATACTGTAAAGCTCAGTCTATAGTGCTTACAATTATTTTACTGTAATTAACTGTTCATGGATATTACAGTAGATACACTAAAATAACAGTGTAATGCCGCTAAACAGATGACAGTATTATGCTGTGAAGCGTATATTTGATACAGCACAGTACTGTGATACCTTTTACAGTAATAAACTGTAGTGATAAATCACAGTATGTGTGCTGTAGAAAAACAGTATATACTGGAACCATTAGCTGCCAGTAGGTTACTGTATTTAAACGGTGAAAATTCTTACAGTGCACACCAAAATCACAAAGAAAGCATAGACCAAAAGATAAATATTCAAACTTAATTTATTTTATTACTTCGTTTTTGAACATCTAATGGTTAAGCCACCTGGTGACAAGGTGAGGCACCGCCTCACTTGCCTCCCCTGACAGCACGTCACTGACAGAAAGTAATATTTTGCTCATACAAATCGACAACCTCATTATTTCATTACGCTACACTCAGTAAACGCTAGATAGCAGCAGACACAACTGATTAATATACATGTTTTTGGAAGCCTAAAAACATCCATCCATGCCATCCATTTTTCTACCGCGTGTCCCTTTCGGGGTTGCGGGGGGTGCTGGAGCCTATCTCAGCTGCATTTGGGCGGAAGGCAGTGTACACCCTGGACAAGTCGCCACCTCATCGCAGCGCCAACACAGATAGATAGACAACATTCACACTCAGATTCGCACACTCGGGACCATTTAGTGTTGCCAATCAACCTATCCCCAGGTGCATGTTTTTGGGGGTGGGAGGAAGCCGGAGTACCCGGAGGGAACCCACGCAGTCACGGGGAGAACATGCAAACTCCACACAGAAAGATCCCGAGCCCGGGATTGAACTCAGGACCTTCGTATTGTGAGGCACATGCACTAACCCCTGTTCCACCGTGCTGCCCTAATTAAAAACATGTCAACATTTTATTTTTTAACTGATTTTATATCATATTCTTTAGCATTCAAACAACATAAATACGAGGCGGCCCATATAATGCAATGTTGCAAAATCCATCCAGATGATGAGATATTCAGGAATTAATCTGAAAAGGGACAAGCGAGAGCAAATGGATGGATGGATTGATAGTTTGATCGGATGTTGGTGCATCAATACCAGCCAGCATAATGTGTTGCAGGCCATAACTCTATTCCCATCTCAGTAAAAAGCAATTGCATCAACGCCCACCTCAAATTATATACGCTATAAAAAATCGGGGGGAAAAAAGACTTGTCTGGTCTAAAATTTAGCTGGTGGTGCCTTTCGCTGCAGGTTCTGATATATTCAGTGATGTTTCTCTATATTAAAAGGGGTTCTGATTGTTTACCTTCACAGTCAAACCTGAGCATTAGTATCCCTGTAAGGCAACATATTCTGCAGGTGTTCCTTATGGCTGTGGGGTGTGCAAAGTTGCAGCCTGGGAACCAAAAAAGGGAACTTTAATTTAATTTTGTCTGGCATTTACCCATGAGGGAGCTGTCTTGGCATTCATCCACAGGCAATGCATCACAATGATTTCCCGTGAAAACTCCAGCAATAGCAGAGGCCCTGATTACACCTATAAACAGAAAAAGCCAGAACACATTACATGTACCTTTTGCAAGTGTGTGCCAATGTATTTGGGCCTATTTTTTTTATCACTTGCATTAAACAGTTATTTGGTGTTTTCTCAACAGCTTGTTTTTTGATTGATTGATTGAGAAGTTTATTGACATCTTAAAGAATTGAATCCATGTAATGCTTTAAAAAGGCAAATAGATGGCACAAAAAGCCAAAAGGATTGTTTCCATTGTGGTCCATTAAATATTCATCACATTTGATACATTCAATAATAAAAGATATATAACCTGTAACATGTATATAAAAAATTACGTTAAAAAATTGATAAATTATGTACATATACACAGTACACATGTCAGGTGATTTGAAAAACAATATATACAAAAAATGGGGGGGGGTATATATACACTATGTACATGATACTATGTACACGACTATGCACATGTTGACTCCAAGAGTGTGCAAAACAGAATGAGAAAATATATATACACTATAACCACATATAAACATTGTTTAAGCAATGCCCTGAAGCCTGCTTTTTGGAAAGACTTCAGAGCAGATGACATTTAAAGATCTGCACGGTAGCATAATAACTTAGTTCAGGAATTCACTCAAACCCAAATCGGAGTGCAATTCATTGAAACAAATAGTCATACAAGTTGTTATTCTTGGATAAAAATGTCAATAGGGTAATGTCATTGGTTTTTTTTTGAGGGGGCTGGCTGCAGTCTAGTGAATATTGCAATGCAGTCGTCATTCGCCACACAGCGCTTCGAAGTTTGCGGCTTGCATGGGTGACTGTCGTCCAATGCCGTGAAGCTGATTCAAAACTGCCATGCGGCTTTGGCATTAATTGAACAAGTAAACAGAACACAATACACGGGCAAATACTTTGAACAAACACATGTTTTTCAACACAATATCTGCACTGCAAACAGCCAGTGTTCAAAAACAAGGAAAAAAAAAAAAAAAAAAATTAGGGGTATTTTACTTGAACTAAGCAAACTTATCTGCCAATAGAACAAGAAAATTTGGCTTGTCAAGACTTTCCAAAACAAGTACAATTAGCTAACCTCAATGAACCCAAAGATACCTTAAAATAAGAATATTCTCACTAATAACAAGTGCACTTTTCTTGGTAAAAAAAACAAATATGAGACTTTTTTTTCTCAATATGTTGAAAAATATTCTTAAATGAAGTAAATGCTAGTGCCATTATCCTGACATAATGATATGCGCTCGGCATTACATTTCTTGAAACCAGCAAACTTATACTAAAAACTAATTTATTGTTCTTAATGGAAAGGCAACAAGGCAACCGCTTGTTACTCTCGGGGTCTCCTAGCCGCTCAGGCAAATCATATTGTCTAAAAATGCATTTTTCCATCGATAACATGACATCATCGCGCCAAGTGCGTGCTCTTTCAGTCAATTAGTGCGCAAGGAATATATATATATATATATATATATACAGCCTGGCCCCCGGCCAATTTTTTTTTATTGTAATTTTGAAGAATTTATCTGAATGTGCATGAACTATTTCTGTTCAAAATTGTTTCAAATGTCAAATGTCAAATGTTTAAATATTAACTGTCAGTTTACTGTACTGTGCCAACTGTACTACTATATGAGTACGTGTTTTCTATTGTTTCATTGAAAATAAAACAGCAAAGTCCATTTGGCTGTCATCTGTTTTAATTATGAGACACAATTGTGTCAAAATCATGATTTTTTATTTCATGCTTGAAATAAGAAATTATTACTTATACTTGTGAGTGTTGATGACACAGCTTTGCAACAGTTGATATTCTAGTTTCAAGCATGTTTTACTCAATATAGGTCATAAAATCTCAGCTATAAGCGGTAATATCTTATTGAGATCATTTAGGACCAAAACACTTAAAACAAGTAAAACACTCTAACATAAAATCTACTTAGTGAGAAGAATGATCTTATCAGACAGAAAATAAGCAAATATCACCCTTATTTGAGATATTTCATCTTACTTAGATTTCAGTTTTTGCAGTGTGGCGGGGAAAATGTTCGGCTGCAATATAAACGAAAATAGTATGGCCGTTTTAGTAGCGTGCCCGTAAATCTATCATGACGACAGCGCTTGGAGTGATGCTAAATGAGCAATTATCTCTATAGGATTTTGAATGGAGGCTGCTAAACCGCACTAAAACTATTACAAAGCACATATGGACTCACCTAGCTGGGATAGGCTCCAGCCCGCACGCGACCCCCAAAGGGATAAGCGGTACAAAATGGATGGATGGATGTTGACTCAGTGCTGAATAAAAGTTTAGCATAAACAAAACATAACTAGTAGGTACGTCAGTCCATTAAAGTAGGACAAGCAAACACCTGACCGGTCGCCATAATCCTGTGGCCCCCCTTAGTCTTTGTGGCCCTAAACAACCGCATGGAGCAGGAGTCTTCAATGAGACCCAAACTGAATTCGTAATCAAGCAAGCACCCCTATTCATAAATCTTGCATCAAGTTGTGTTTATAATCAAACTAAATATCCTTGTTATTGTGCAATACTAAGATATTATAAATAACACAGTATAGCGCCCAGGGATGTAGTGATAAACCGTAATAATAATAACCGCAGTAAAACACCCAAAGTATTACCGTTTTGCAGTGACGTGCGGTGAGGTTGATGGCTGGTGAGGCACTGACTTCATCACAGTCAGATTTACAAACATATGAACCCTAAAGAGTATCTTATTCACCATTTGATTGGCAGCAGTTAACGGGTTATGTTTAAAAGCTCATACCAGCATTCTTCCCTGCTTGGCACTCAGCGTCAAGGCTTGGAATTGGGGGTTAAATCACCAAAAATTATTCCCGGGGTGCGGCGCCGCTGCTGCCCACTGCTCCCCTCACCTCCCAGGGGGTGATCAAGGGGATGGGTCAAATGCAGAGGACAAATTTCACCACACCTAGTGTGTGTGTGACAATCATTGGTACTTTAACTTAACTTTAACTTTACACATACAAACTGTAGCACACAAAAAAGCACATTTAATTAAAAAAACTTTATTATGGTCTTACCTTTACGTATAAGTGCGGGAACAGTGGTGTTTGTGTTGGAGGAGTTGTGAATGAATGAAATATGAAATCCGTGCTGCAGTCTGCAGGTGTACCTAATGTTGTGTCCCTGCAGTCGTTCACGGCTCCTCCGGCGCGAGCATTGTTGTTTTTGCACTTTTTGGCTTCTTGTTAAGTGACTTTTTTTGGGTGGATTCGGTCTTGCACGTGGAGGATTTGGGTGTGGGCTTTGGTTGGTGTGGCGCTCCCGTCGGGGGGTGCATTCTGCGGCAGGGGTGCATTAACCGGCACCAGGAGGCGGGATTACTGCGAGCCTCACACAGTGCGTCTTCGCAGCAGTTTTATGATTGCTCAGCACAAGAAATACGTTACACACATACAGTTGTTGACAAAATACACTGTACATTATATACCTCAGCTAACTAAACTATGGAAATGTGTAATATAGTTCATATAGCAATACAGTCTCACTGCACAGCAGGCCAGCAGTTAGCCGAGTCCGCAATCCATGTTGAGGCACAACTGAGTGACGTGCCTCAACTGGCTGCTGTTCACCGCACCGTCTCTTCTCAGTATTTGAACGGCAAATGTGAAAATTCAGCGATTTTGAATAAAAATAATCTAAAACTGGTGAAGTTAAATGAAAAATAACTTTATAGTATAATCACTGAATACATATAATAATTAAAAAATTTTTTTTTTCTTTTTACATTTTTTTCTTTCCATGATGGCAGGTGAGGCCCTGCCTCACCTGCCTCCAGTGACCGCACGTCACTGCCGTTTTGAATTAAAATGATCGAAAACCCCTAGCAAAACATTAACGTCTTTCCCCATGAAGGACCGACATACTCCAAACTAAACTAATATAAATGCATTACTGTCTCAGCAACTAAGATATTCAATCGTGTGCATTGAGCCTACAGGATGTGTACTCTTAAAACAGAGTGATCCTTCTTACTCAGAGGAATACGAGACCGAGGTGTTTTTACGGGGCGTTCAAGGACCGCTGAACAGAGTTGGACGCGGCAATGCCCTTCACAAATAATAAATCATAATGATGGATTTTATTTGCTTCGCACTTCTTATTTGAATAAATCTTAAAGTGCTACAGTACAAACCAATATTTAAAACAACAAACTTTTTTATTTTGAAACTCGAAGGTCATGTGTGTTTAAAGAAATTGTGGAGGGAATATAAAGAAATGTATTAAAAGAAAATCTCATCAACCAAAAACGTTATGACTTCCCCCTGCAGTACCTCTGCGGACTCACTAGGGGTCACAGACCCCCTGTCGAAGACCTCTGGCATAGAGTATACTGTATATGCCAGGGGCCAGCCCTAGGTGTCATGATGTGTGGGTATCAGATTGAACGTGCATGTAGGTGACTTCCTTCTTCAAAATAAAAGCATGGTAGTATTAGCTCTGCTCTGGAGAGCATATACCGAAAAAATATCAAGAATGACTCATTTTAATGTTTATGTTTACATTAGGTTAATATCATTGTTTTTTTCATGTTTTTATTTTGAAACGGCAAGGAAACATGTGTGTTTGAAAACATTTACATTTGTGAAGGGAATTTAAAGAAATATACAAGAAAAATACATAATCTACCAAAAATTTCATGACCCCCTTAGAGTACCTGTGTGGACCCACTAAGGCATGGGTGTCAAACTCTGGCCCACGGGCCAAATTTGGCCCGCCGTGTAATTTCACTTGGCCCGTGAGGCGATATCAAATTAACACTAGAGCTGGCCTGCCGATCATATACAGCGGTACACCGATAATTCTCATACTTGCCCAACCTCCCGGGAGACTCCCAAATTTCAGTGCCCCTCCCGAGAATTGTAACGTTCTCTTTTCGTCCAGTCCAACGGTGCTAGCCCAGTTACGCAATATGTGCAGCTATGGCACGCATGTAGTAGAGAATGCAACGCATACTTGATCTTCAGCGATACAGGTTACACTGAGGGTGCCAGTATAAAAAAAACTTTAACATTGTTAGAAATATACGCCACACTGTGAATCCACACCAAACAAGAATGACAAACACATTTTGGGAGAACATCCGCACCGTAACACAACATAAACACAACAGGACAAATACCCAGAATCCTTTGCAGCACTAACTCTTCCGGGACGCTACATGGTGTGTGTGAGTGTGTGTGTGTGTGTATTGTAGCGTCCCGGAAGAGTTAGTGTTGCAAAGGGTTCTGGGTATTTGTTCTGTTATGTTTATGCTGTGTTACTGTGCGGATGTTCTCCCAATGTGTTTGTCATTCTTGTTTGGTGTGGATTCACAGTGTGGCGTATATTTCTAACAATGTTAAAGTTGCTTATACGGCCACTCTCAGTGTAAACTATATCGCTGTTAATGAAGTATGCGTTGCATTTACGTGTGTGTGTGCGTACAGGAGCTGCTCATATCTTGTGACTGGGCGGGCACGTTATTAGAAGGGATGAAAAGCTCGTAAAGGACGTAAAAAGCAGTGCCTGTAAAGCACGCTCCCAAGACTGTGGAATACCTTTGTTCGATAATGAAGGTTGCTTCAGCTCAAAGCCTGAGCCCCGACAATAATGGACTAGCATCCCAGAAAAGATGGCAGGTATCTGGCTTGGGCACATCAGATTAGATCAGTGTGTTGCAAACTGAGCAGTTTAAAGTCCTGAATGGTTGGTTTAGTCATTATTTTATTTTCAAATTTATTATCCTGTGGAAAAAGTCAATGTTGATATTTACCTCAGAAGGCTGCAAATAGAAAAGAGGCATTCAATTTTTATTTAAATTGTATTTGATATGCCATTGATGTTTTTTAATTATTATTATTATTATTTAAAACTAGATTTTGCATGTCACTATAAAGTTATATAAGCCTTGTTTGTTCAATGTTTAATGCAAAACTTGTTTGGGTCCCAATTAAAAAGGTTAATTTGTTCAACCTTGGCCCGCGGCTTTGTTCAGTTTTAAATTTTGGCCCACTCTGTATTTGAGTTTGACACCCCTGCACTAGGGGTCACGGACCCCCTGTCGAAGACATCTGGCATAGAGTATGCCAGGGGCCAGCCCTGGGTGTCATGATGTGTGGGTATCAGATTGATCGTGCACACAGGTGACTTCCTTCTTCAAAATAAAAGCTTTGTAGTATTAACCGGGATCCAGAGAGTATGTACCAAAAAAAAAATCAATAACTACTCATTTTAATGTTTATGTTTACATTATTATTTATTCACATTTTTATTTTGAAACTGCAAGGAAATGTGTGTTTGATGACATTTACATTTGTGTAGGGAATTTAAAGAAATATAGAAGAAAAATAAATAATCAACCAAAAATGTCTTGATCCCCTTAGAGTACCCCTTCGGACCCACTAGGGGTCACAGACCCCTGTCAAAGACTTCTAGACATACTGTATTTATGCCAGGGGCTGGCCCTGGGTGTCATGATGTGTGGGTATCAGATTGATCTTCTTCAAAATAAAAGCATGGTAGTATAAACCTGGATCTGGAGAGCATACCAAAAAATAATATTAAGAACTACTCATTTTAATGTTTATGTTTACATTCTGTTAATATCAACCTTTATTCACCTTTTTATTTTGAAACTACAAGGAAACGTGTGTGTTTTGAAGTAGAGATGCCGATAAATGCGTTAAAATGTAATATCGGAAATTATCAGTATCGTTTTTTTATTATTATCGGTATCGTTTTTGTTGTTTTTTTTTAAATTTGTTTTTTTTTATTAAATCAACATAAATAACACAAGATACACTTACAACTAGTGCACCAACCCAAAAAAACTCCCTCCCCCATTTACACTCATTCACACTCATTCGCACAAAAGGGTTGTTTCTTTCTGTTATTAATATTCTGGTTCCTACATTATATATCAATATATATCAATACAGTCTGCAAGGGATACAGTCCGTAAGCACACACGATTGTGCGTGCTGCTGGTCCACTAATAGTACTAACCTTTAACAGTTAATTTTACTCATTTTCATTCATTACTAGTTTCTATGTAACTGTTTTTATATTGTTTTACTTTCTTTTTTATTCAAGAAAATGTTTTTAATTTATTTAGCTTATTATTTTTTTTTTTAAAGTACCTTATCTTCACCATTGGCGTTGTTAGGCCTATTTTAGGGGGGCTCAAGCCCCCCTAAAATATTCTTAAGCCCCTCTAAATAATTTGGTGTTTTTTTTTGTTTTTTTTACAAATAAATGCCGAAATATTCATTATAAAG
The DNA here is from genome assembly GCF_033978685.3 of Nerophis lumbriciformis. Taxonomy (NCBI): domain Eukaryota; kingdom Metazoa; phylum Chordata; class Actinopteri; order Syngnathiformes; family Syngnathidae; genus Nerophis; species Nerophis lumbriciformis. Next base: position 29,199,370 of record NC_084568.2, on the reverse strand, counting down.
TGGCCCAAATATGAGTTTAAATAAATAATCATATAACCTGTTATTATTCACTCAGTTTCCCCTCACTTCGTAGCGTAAGGTAGAGAGCCCCTTTCGTGCGTCGGTATCCAATCCATTCCACTTGTTCATATAGAAAATGCCCATATCACTCAAATTCCAGCCCGCATTTTCTCTGCGACCTTGCTTGCGGTCCTGCAGGTGTACGAAGCACATTAGCTTCCTTTACAATGAGTGAAGCTGCACAAAACCTTGTGTGTGCAATTGTAAATAATTTATTTTTTAAGTGTTGTGTTTCTTGTAGAATCTATATAAAGTAATATACATTAGCCTATTGTTAAAATAATGAAAAAAACATCATTAAATATATTTGTTTTATTGTGTTGACACATTATAGCTGTTTTATTATTATAGGATGGCTTGTTAAACATTTTAAAAGATTTTCAGAGGGAGGAAAAACCAAGACATTTAATATAAAATGTAAAATGAATAAATACATAGAAAGAAAAAGAAAATATATGGTTAAAAGCCATCGTCCCGGGGAGCATTTCATTTCGTCCCGTGCATTTAAAAAAAATAAAAAAAATAACAATGAATAATTTCTAAGTCTTTGTTAGCCGTTTGTGAAGTTTTGTGCTCGTGCGTAACATTCGCTCGCATCCTGTGCAACTCCTGGGGGCAAAGCCCCCCCTGTCCTTAAAAGCTAGTGACGCCCCTGATCTTCACCATACCTGGTCGTCCAAATTAGGCATAATAATGTGTTCATTCCACGACTACATATATCGGTTGATATTGGTATCGGTAATTAAAGAGTTGGACAATATCGGACTATAGGATATTGGCAAAAAGCCATTATCGGACATCCCTAGTTTGAAGACATTTAGAAATACAGAAGAAATATTTACAATCAACCAAAAATGTCATGACCCCCTTAGAGTACCTCTGCGAACCCCCGTGGAAGACTTCTAGGCATAAAGTATTGGGTTGTCACGATGTGATTGACTGTGTTCATCATCTGACTTCCTGCTTCAAAATAAAAGCATGAGGGTATTAACCTGGATCTCGGCCCCTCTTAGGAGAGCGTGACAGAAACTGTTATGAACTACTGATTTGAATGTTTATCTATGTTTACATTCGTGTATCGTTGCGACATCCCACATCCTATTTCCTTATGACATGCGTGGGCCCTTTAAGCAGCGGACATGTGTACAAATGAAGGTTCAGCAGGTGGGTGGTCCGATTGGCAGCTGATGTCTGGAAGGTGGGGCACTTGTTGTGTTCTTCAAGGTTCGGCGGAGGAGTCGAGGAGGGCGGCGTGAAAGAGAGCGAGAAGTTTCCTTCCTTCCCTTCCCGCCTCACAGTCGCCGGCTGCCCTCCCTGCAAGATGGCACCTTTCCAAGCGTGTGCAGCCTGCGTGCAAGGCTCCTCGCCGCGCCGCGTCTGAAGCCAACGTACGAGTCGTCGCACCATGGCGGAATTTGGACCGAGCAAGTGCGCGGGTGCACCGGTCGCCGCCGCGGGGAGCCCGGCGACGCGCCGGGGAGGAGAGCCGCTGTCTAACGGGAGCTGCACCCAGCCGGACCCGGCCAGGAGGGCGCAGAGAGGCTCCAGCTCCGAGTCCCCTGCCAGGGAGGGCCCGATACCGCGACGCAGCAGTCTCATCAAGGTAAGCTTGATACTTCAAAAGTTCCAAATCGAAAGAGAAAGTAGTTTTTTTGTAATGTCTTAAACGTCAACTACCAACTGCGCTCAGTGGTCACAGCATTAGGTACAGCAACTCCCATGATCCCAATGTGTTTGCCGCAGGGCATCCTGAAGTTGTCAAGAAGAGGATTGTATTACTTATGCGGTATGGCCAAAAATGTACATCGTGACACATTGCAGCCTTGTGCAATAATATTTGGCACGTAAATAATAACGGATTTATTTGAAGGGGTACAAAAGTTCCTAATGTGGCAACATATCGCCTCATTTCCAGTTGTATTATTTTCTCAAAACTACTACTATTACCCACACTTTAGTTCAAATGCAATAAACTTATTCTTCTGTTGTGTAGATAAGTGGTTCTCAAACTTTTTTCACCAAGTAGCACCTCAGAAAATACTCGGCTCTCCAAGTACCTCCATAATGACCGACAGTACAATACAGTAGCGTACTAGGCTTTGGTATTCATTAAAAACAAGTCAGAGCTTTTATTTAACAATTATATTTCATAGTTTTACACAAAGTTGGAACAGTAACACTGTGTTTTGAATATTTAATGAGGTGATTCTTTGGCGTACCACTAGTGGTGCAAGTACCACAGTTTGAGAATTGCAAAAAAGTTGGCACAGGGGCATTTTTACCGTTTTGTTACATGGCCTTTCCTTTTAACAACACTCAATAAACGTTTGGGAACTGAGGAGACCAAATTTTGAAGCTTTTCAGTCTAGTACCCGCACTCTTTTACTACTAAGCCACGCTGTTGTAACACGTACAGAATGTGGCATGGCATTGTCTTGGTTTTCAGCAACATTGAATGCCCGTGACCTTCGATCCCTCAGGCGGTACTGCATCAAAAACCGACATCGGTGTGTAATGGATATCACCACATGGGCTCAGGAACACTTTAGAAAACCCCTGTCAGTAACTAGTAACTACAATTGGTCGCTACACCTCTAAGTGCAAATTAAAACTCTACTATGCAACGCGAAAGCCATTTATCAACAACACCCAGAAACGCCGCCGGCTTCGCTGGGCCCGAGCTCATCTAAGATGGACTGATGCAAAATGGAAAAGTGTTTTTGTAGAAAAGTCTATTTTGCATCACATTTAACTGCTGTCGGAATGGCGCGGAATGTAAAGATAATATACCTTTCTTCAGATTTGGTGGTCCACGCTGCGATACTACAAAAACATGACCAGTATCGGCAACAAACAATACTGAAGCATCCATGCCTTTTGCAACATAAGCAGTGATACGGTCCCACGTAGAGCTGGGCGATATAACGATATCAACATATATCGTGATAGACGGGTAGTCGATATCAATAAAAAAGGTGGAAGCAAGGTTGGTTGCATGAACAAAGTCGCCTGATCTCTGGTAACACAGGAAGTAGTGTTGTAGTGATACCAATATTTTGGTACCGGTATTAAAATTATTTCGGTACTTTTCGGTACTTTTCTAAATAAAGGGGACCACAAAAAAATTGCATTATTGGCTTTATTTTAACAAAAAATCTTAGGGTACATTAAACATATGTTGCTTATTGCAGTTAAGTCCTTAAATAAAATAGTGAACATACTTGACAACTTGTCCTTTAGTAGTAAGTAAACAAACAAAGGCTCCTAATTAGTCTGCTGACGTATGTAGTAACATATTGTGTCATTTATCATTCTATTATTTTGTCAACATTACTAAGGACAAGTGGTAGAAAATTAATTATTAATCTACTTGTTCCTTTACTGTTAATATCTACTTACTTCCTGTTTCAACAGGTTCTATATACACTTCTGTTAAAATGTAATAATTACTTATTTTTCTGTTCTGTTTCTGTTGTCATGTACACCTAAAATGTACATTACAATAAAGAAAGTGGGATTTACATTATTAACTATGAACAATAAAACACTGATTATTAACAACATATAAACATCGCTCCTCCTTTACTTCTCAGACCAGCAAAACAACAAAAATAAAAAAAAAACTGCAAATTTTGAATGCAAAGTGTAATAAACACCTACAATATGATATGTTATCATGTAAAAATTTGGTTCCGCATCTGTTTCTGACACACACGTTTCGGGCTGGCTGCTCTGGAAAAAAAAAAATTGCTCAGTGGCCTTGTGGTTAGAGTGTCTGCCCTGAGACTGGAAGGTCGTGAGTTCAAAGTTCAAACCGAGTCTATAAAAATGGGACCCATTGCCTCCCTCCACTCAGCATCAAGGGTTGGAATTGGGGGTTAAATCACCAAATGATTCCCGAGCGCGGCCACCGCTGCTGCTCACTGCTCCCCTCACCTCCGAGGGGGTGAACATGGGATGGGTCAGATGCAGAGGATCATTTCACCACACCTAGTGTGTGTGTGTGTGTGTGTGTGTGTGTGTGTGTGCGTGTGACTGCGTGTGTGTGCGTGTGTGTGTGTGTGTGTGCGTGACTGTGTGTGTGTGCGTGTGTGTGTGTGTGTGTGCGTGTGACTATCGTTGGGACTTTATCTTTAACTTTAAACCCCAACCACTCCGGTTTGTTCCTGGTCTGAGCTGCTGTGACGTAGATTACCGTAATAACTCGTATAACACTCAAAAGTAGAGATGTCCGATAATGGCTTTTTTGCCGATATCCGATATTCTCGAACTCTTAATTACAGATTCCGATACCAACCGATAACGCTATATACAGTCGTGGAATTAACACATTATTATGCCTAATTTTGTTGTGATGCCCCGCTGGATGCATTAAACAATGTAACAAGGTTTTCCAAAATAAATCAATTCAAGTTATGGAAAAAACTGCCAACATGGCACTGCCATATTTATTATTGAAGTCACAAAGTGTATTATTTTTTTTTAACATGCCTCAAAACAGCAGCTTGGAATTTGGGACATGCTCTCCTGAGAGAGCGTGGGCGGGGTTTAGGTGGGGGGTAGGAGTTAGCGGGGGGTAGAGATGCGCGGTTTGCGGACACAACTGCGGAGTCCGCGGATAAACCGCGGGTCGGGCGGGTAAAAATAGATTTTAAATAGATGCGGGCGGTTGGCGGTTGAACCAATTCGGAAATATATATACATAGTTAAATGTTGTTACCCACATACGAAAAACGAGCAGCACTCTTTGAAACAGTCAATTGTTCATCAGGCACCGCGTCCCAGCAACAGTGGCGCAAGTGAGCACTCCTTCAGCGCAGCAGGGCGCATTTTAGAGGCCAGGCGCCCTCGCATGAATCCTGGCACTGTAGATGCCATTTTATTCCTGCATAGTGCTAACAAAAAAAAAAGTAAGTAGACATACGGTTGGATATTTTAAACAAATTAGTCTACGTTACCTATAGACTGTACCAAATAAGCCCATGTCTAACCTATATTGAGTTTGGTCAGCTAAATAATTTTGATGGTTACGTGTTGTTTGGGTGCACTACAATGCAAAGGAATTAAGGCAATTGCGTTGTTTATTGTGTTTTTTTTCTATTCGAGATATACTACTATGTGTGAATAATTATTTGGCCTCGCTTTCAAGTGAAGCGCATCTCCGATTGGCTACAATGTAAGGATATTTAGCCTGCTTTGTTTGTCGCGACCGTCTATTTTCATTATAATTCAAGTTTGATGATAAAGTGCAGTCTGATGGGTTTGATTTCCCCCCTTCAGCTATTTGCCTTGGCCAATAAGTTGCAGGTAATTTATTATTATTATTTATTTAATTTATTTTTGTTTAAATAGAGATGACATACATAAGTTATTGTATAATTTAAGTTTGTGCGCGTGATTGACAGCCTAAGGCTTATGAGGCACATTTTTTATTTCAACTTAAAAACGTATGAGCCTATATGCCTATGCCTACAACATAAGCTATGTGTTTATCTTTATTTTCCTGCCTGTCGTTGACAATGGAGATTGTCTGATATTTTGTCATGGCTGCAGATCAATCAATAAAGGTTCATCTTTGTCGCGAAATTGTTCACTGTTTCACTGTGCACCCCGCCCTCGTCCCTATTTGAGCATTATAACGTTAACAAGTTTATATTCATTGAAATAAATTCAGAATTTTTTTTTTACCTAACGAAAATATAGGCCTAGTCTTTCTAAAACATTTTTTTAACTTCTTAAAAGCCTTGTTCTGCTTGCTGCAACAGCGCACACAAAGTGTGAGGAAGGCACTATCTGAGGGCATTGGCAACAATAGTCAACACTTTCTTAATGGAAATGACAATAATATTATAATAATGATAAATAATATTATCACGCATTAATATCTCTTAGCCACTAATGCGTGGCCAAGAGATGCGTGGTACGCATTGAATGTCTCTGCTTCATTGGCTCAGTCTCCGTTCTTTAACAGGCAAAAGCTTTATAACCTCACTAATGCCTTGCATCGTCTATATTAGATATATAACAACGGGCGGGTGCGGGCGGGTGTGGTTTTGATAAAATGTTGGTTCGGGTGATGGCGGATGGTTGACGACTTTTGTGATGCGGTTGCGGATGAAATAATTGCCTATCCGCGCATCTCTAGCGGGGGGTGTATATTGTAGCGTCCCGGAAGAGTTAGTGCTGCAAGGGGTTCTGGGTATTTGTACTGTTGTGTTTATGTTGTGTTACTGTGCGGATGTTCTCCCGAAATGTGTTTGTCATTCTTGTTTGGTGTGGGTTCACAGTGTGGCGCATATTTGTAACAGTGTTAAAGTTGTTTATACGGCCACCCTCAGTGTGACCTGTATGGCTGTTGACTAAGTATGCATTGCATTCACTTGTGTGTGTGAAAAGCCGTAGATATTATGTGATTGGGCCGGCACGCAAATGCAGTGCCTTTAAGGCACGCCCCCAATATTGTTGTCTGGGTGGAAATCGGGAGAAATTCGGGAGAATGGTTGCCCCGTGAGATTTTCGGGAGGGGCACTGAAATTCGGGAGTCTCACGGGAAAATCGGGAGGGTTGGCAAGTATGACTGGGAGACGCAACTGCTCTGTACTTCTCCCCACGTCCGTGTACCGCTCCGTACAGCGGCGTTTTAAAAAGTCATAAATTTTACTTTTTGAAATCGATACCGATAATTTCCGATATTACATTTTAAAGCATTTATCAGCCGATAATATCGGACATCTCTACTCAAAAGCGCAGATTTCGACCATTGAAATACTTTCTATAGTTCAAGACTTACTGCACTGCACATCATAACGGCGGCGACAGTTTTGATGTTAAAGGGGAACATTATCACCAGACCTATGTAAGCGTCAATATATACCTTGATGTTGCAGAAAAAAGACCATATATTTTTTTAACCGATTTTTGAACTCTAAATGGGTGAATTTTGGCGAATTCAACGCCTTTCTAATATTCGCTCTCGGAGCGATGACGTCACAACGTGACGTCACATCGGGAAGCAATCCGCCATTTTCTCACTTTCGTCGGTGTGTTGTCGGAGGGTGTAACAACACGAACAGGGACAGATTCAAGTTGCACCAGTGGCCCAAAGATGCGAAGGTGGCAAGAAATTGGACGAAATTTGTTCAAAATACGAGGCTGTGGGGAAAGCCGACGAAATGGTCAGTCGTTTGTTCCGCACACTTTACCGACGAAAGCTATGCTACGACAGAGATGGCAAGAATGTGTGGGTATCCTGCGACACTCAAAGCAGATGCTGACATCAACTCCAAAACTGGACAGATCAGCTTTCAGGAAAAGAGAGCGGATGAGGGTATGTCTACAGAATATATTAATTGATGAAAACGTTATTCATTACTCGCGGTTTTACGTAAATTATTATACATAAACTGTGTTTACCAATAATTTAGCTTAAAAACATTTTTTTTTTTCAATCATTCGAGTACATTCGGGTAGTCTTGTGTAAATAAATAAATGATAAATGGGTTATACTTGTATAGCGCTTTTCTACCTTCAAGGTACTCAAAGCGCTTTGACACTATTTCCACATTTACCCATTCACACACACATTCACACACTGATGGCGGGAGCTGCCATGCAAGGCGCTAACCAACAGCCATCAGGAGCAAGGGGTGTAATGCAGTATTTTGTGTCTATTTAGGTATGGTTAACCTGAGTGCTGAAATCGTGGAAAAATATATGTTCTTAGTGCGCCTGAAATGGGCTGTCTGCACTCTCAAAGTGCATGTTGTTGCCAAATGTATTTCATATGCTGTAAACCTAGTTCATAGTTGTTAGTTTCCTTTAATGCCAAACAAACACATACCAATCGTTGGTTAGAAGGCGATCGCCGAATTCGTCCTCGCTTTCTCCCGTGTCGCTGGCTGTCGTGTCGTTTTCGTCGGTTTCGCTTGCAAACCGATATGGCTCAATAGCTTCAGTTTCTTCTTCAATTTCGTTTTCGCTACCTGCCTCCACACTACAACCATCCGTTTCAATACATGCGTAATCTGTTGAATCGCTTAAGCCGCTGAAATCCGAGTCTGAATCCGAGCTAATGTCGCTATACCTTGCTGTTCTATCCGCCATGTTTGTTTGTGTTGGCATCACTGTGTGACGTCACAGGAAAATGGACGGGTGTTTATAACGATGGTTAAAATCAGGCACTTTGAAGCTTTTTTTAAGGATATTGCGTGATGGGTAAAATTTTGAAAAAAACTTCGAAAAATAAAATAAGCCACTGGGAACTGATTTTTAATGGTTTTAACCCTTCTGACATTGTGATAATGTTCCCCTTTAAAGGTACAAACAATTATGTAGAACGTCCGGCGGGCCGGATTGAAAATCATAACGGGCCATATTTTTGCCGAGGTCTGCGTTAAGGTCTTTCCCCAATCTAAACGTGCACAAACTGTAGTGCTGCAGTCTTGATGGCGGAGAGCGTTCACTTTCGGTTTTGCTTTTGAAAGAGCAGAAGCGCCTCACTTGACCTGACGCGCGGAGGAAGTTGACAAAGTCATCCACGCTCGTAGGCGCAAATACAAGCTGGGCGTCTTCTGGCCACAAGACGACAGCGGGCCCCGTCACTTAGCACTTGACGGAGGAGAGAGGCGGTGGAGGAACTCTACCAGCTGCTACAGTGTGAAGTCACACGCACTCCGCCCTGCAGCCTCACACTTCTATACTCACTTCCTGTTTCCAATTTTGAAACCCTCTTCCTGGTTGTAGCTCATCCAATTCATGAAATCTCCGTAAAGTCACTGGGGCTAACGTTTATTTGAGCAGTAGCGGCTCTGGCTGTGCAGGGCCACATTCTTTATGGGGCGAGGGTTGTCTCCATACCACTATTTTGATACTTTCAGAAATAAAACATGTCATTATTCTTAATTTGAACAGAAAGTCTTATGATACATGAAACATACGTTTCTGTTGTATTGAAATAAGATAGTGAACATATTAGAGCCGCCCAACTTTTCCACTACAGAGGGGCCCGGGGCCCACTCAACTATTAACACTGAATTAGTCATCTTACTCTTGATTTTAATGTTTTTTTAATAATTGAATCCAACAGTTGTACAACATAATGTCATGTCTGTGTGATCATGTTTTGTTTTAGTCATGTTCGGTTTTATTTTTGGACTTTTTGTGCATTTTTGTTTTGTTTTGTCACCATAGCAACCCATTAGTTTTCACCTGTCACGTCACGCACCTGTTTCACGTTTTGAGTCACGCACCTGTTTTCGTTAATCATGTCGGTAGTATTTAAGTTCATTGTTTTCAGTTTGTCGTCGGGGCGAAATCCCGGATTCATACCCCTGTCACACTTTTACCTCTGCGGACTTCATGCCATGTCCAAGTAAGTTTTTTTCTATTAATGCCACAGTCAGTGTTTTTTGTTTAATTATTCACAGTTTTTTGCCCACGTGCAAGTCTTTTTGTTTCGTTAGTCAAGTTTGTACATCCGCCTTGAGCGCGCTTTTTGTTCCTTTGAGTGTTATAAATAAATATGTATTTACCTTCACGCCATGACCAGTCCAGCTTTACTTGCATCTCGGGAAAACAAACACACCATAGTCCACGTCATGACACATAAACCTTGTCATATGATACGAAAGCATGTGTTCATCACAAAACATTTAGTCAAGGCTTCGGTCAGGCTGATTACAAAATAAATACTAATCAATCTACTGCAAAAGAAGGGACTCATAAAAACTGATGGAAAATAATTATATATTGAATACAGTTATAGCACAATTATTATTAATAATATGTATGTTTCTTAATTAAATTGCCAATACAATTAAAGTGCAAATGAAAATACATCTTGACCACTACAGTCATAATTTTTGCGCTGAAGAAACTTCTCGATGACTTTATCTGCAGACTTCTTCGGTTTGTTTGTTATTGCCATTACTGCCACAAGTGGTGGAAAAGTGTATTACAGCTGAATACTGTTGCGGCCCGTATGGACTCCAACAATGGGCCCTATAGTTAAGAAACATTGTACTATGGTTATGGTTTGAGTTAAAATATTTACAATTATAACATGATACGTCACAATTACCAGCACAACTTTTTTAGTAGTAAGTAAACGAACAAAGGCTCCTAATTAGTCTGCTGACGTATGCAGTAACATATTGTGTCAGTTATCATTCCATTATTTTGTCAACATTATTCATGTACTTGTACCTGTGTGCTTGGTATTTTTATGTATTTTATGTATTTTGATCTATGTTCTTATGTTTTTACGTGTTATTAAGAATTTGCACTAAATTAGTTTTGCTGACAATTTCGTTGTACAATGACAATAAAGATATATTCTATTCTATTAATTTACTGTTAATATCCTCTCCCTTTCTGTTTTAACATGTTCTATCTACACTTCTGTTAAAATGTAATAATCACTTACTCTTCTCTTCTTTGAGACTTTACATTAGTTTTTGATGATACTGTAAATCACCAAGTAGTTACAGGATCATACATTGGTCATAATTAAAGTTCCCACGTGTCCAGGGACGTATGTCATGACTTTATAAACAATCACAAAAGAAAAGATTTTGTATCGATGTAGTGTTGTCCCGATACCATTATTTTGGTACCGATACCGGTACCAAAATGTATTTCGATACTTTTCTAAACAAAGGGGACCACAAAAATAACATTATTGGCTTTATTTTAACAAACATTTTTACGGTACATTAAACATATGTTTCTTATTGCAAGTTTGTCCTTAAATAAAATAGTGAACATACTAGACAACTTGTCTTTTAGTAGTAAGTAAGCAAACAAAGGCTCCTAATTTAGCTGCAGATGTATGCAGTAACATATTGTGTCATTTCTCATTTTATTATTTTGTCAACATGATTAAGGACAGGTGGTAGAAAATGAATTATTAATCTACTTGTTCATTTACTGTTAATATCTGCTTACTTTCTGTTTTAACATGTTCTATCCACACTTCTGTTACAATGTAATAATTACTTATTCTTCTGTTGTTTGATACTTTACATTAGTTTTGAATGATACCACAAATTTAGGTATCAATTCAATACCAAGTAGTTACAGGATCATACATTGGTCATATACCAAAGTCCTCATGTGTCCAGGGATGTATTTCCTGAGTTTATAAACATACCATAGCTTTTAAAAAAACAAAATATTTATTTTGTAATGCTAAAAAATATCAATGTAATCATAGTAGTATCAACTAGATACGCTCCTGTACTTGGTATCAATACAGTGGATGTTAGGTGTAGATCCACCAAAGACGTTTGTTTACATTGTGACGCCAGTGTGTAGTGAAGCATGTTTAACTATTCCTCTGTACTTTTTAGAGGCGGTATAGTACCGTATATGATTCATTAGCAGTGTTGGGTTAATTACTGAAAACCAGTAACTAGTTACAGTTACTAGTTACTTTATTTCAAAAGTAACTCAGTTACTAACTCAGTTACTTACACCAAAAAGTAATGCGTTACTGTGAAAAGTAACTATTTAGTTACTTCTTTTTTTTCTCCTTTTTTTTTAAGGCTCTCATTGATGCCCTTTTAGCCTTCATTTCAGTACTGTTATTGCACTGGAGAATAATACAATGTGTTGATCAACTTGACATGCATTTGCATCACTGAACTCTGCTAAGCAATGTGCTCTACATACAAAAGACAAAGATATGTTTCAAAGGGCCAGTTTATTTCAGGCCAAAACAAATTGACAAAACTATTTGAAATAGCTGCAACATAACATACATAAGTAACAAACAGCATAATGACAACATAGCTGTAAAGCTGGCTTCACCCAAGGAAGGCACACATGACATACACAAAGCCTAACCAGGCATTTTTTTTCTCAAGGAATTGTGAAATAAAATCATGTATTCAGGAGATCAACACTGTAGTGAAGCCCAGAACACTCTACACATTTCCCCAGTTTTAGTTTAGAGATAAGGAAAGATTGGCCTGGCCCACTAGCATCCCTCTTTATGTTTGTGAACTTTATAGTCTATACATTTAGAGTGATGTGATAATCAAACACTCTAGAAGTCTAGAATGAAAGAGTATATAAGAGAATTGACAGTGTGTACCTTCAATGATGAGCAGAGGCAGAGTTTGGAGTGTTTTCTTTAGCTCGCTTTCCATGTTTATGTGCTCACTGTCCAGGTACTTGGAACATGTTTTCCGTGCCATTTGTTGTTTGACGCCGGTATCATGCTAATTAGCTGCCTGAAAACGTGTGACTCCACTGTAGAAATAGCCTGCATGTCTTCTAGCACATACGCTGCAATGGCTCTATCAATGTTGTCCTGGCTAGCAGTGGCCGTGCCAGCAATCTGAGGGTTACTGGTTCAATCCCCACCTTCTACCATCCTAGTCACGTCCGTTGTGTCCTTTAGCAAGACACTTCACCCTTGCTCCTGATGGGTGGTGGTTAGCGCCTTGCATGGCAGCTCCCTCCATCAGTGTGTGAATGTGTGTGTGAATGGGTGAATGTGGAAATAGTGTCAAAGCGCTTTGAGTTCCTTAAAAAGGTAGAAAAGCTATACAAGTATAACCCATTTACCATTTATGTAGCTGTTTCAGCAGATTTGAATTGCTGTTTTGGGCAGTATTCCCGGGCGCGGTCACTGCTGCTGCTCACTGCTCCCCTCACCTCCCAGGGGGTGATCAAGGGTGATGGGTCAAATGCAGAGAATAATTTCACCACACCTAGTGTGTGTGTGACAATCATTGGCACTTTAACTTTAAGTAGATGGGATCTTTGATTCAAGACACAACTTACATTTAACTAAACTGTTATTTTCTTTGTGCTCGACAAAAGAAAAGTAGTGACAATGTCTCCATGTTAACTTGTTAAGAAACTCGACTTCTGACTTCACCATGATGTCTTGTTAGTTGTTATGAGAGTAGCGTATGTGTGTGTGCGTGTGGCCCTTTAAGATATCACAACATGTGAGGTCAGTGAGTGAGTGGGCGAGAGAGGTGAGGGAGCGCAACAGTTAGTGTGTGCAGGTGCTCGAGCTTGGTGGATGGCTGCGTGTAAGACACCAATAAAGTCGCAAAGTTGCAACAAACCGCCGGCCTCATCATTCACCCTCGAGTCCGGAGCTGTAAAGACCCACTGCCGGGTAAAGTGAAAGTTGTTAGCCCCGAAATACATAGGCCCTGGAGGAACGTCTCCCCTGCGCTCCGCTCCTCGGTCGAGGAAAGCACGCCTTTTCTTTTCCTTGTGAGACTGAAGGACGACACTTCTTCTGTTTCTAGCCGATACTACATTAAAAAATAACGTAAAATAACGCAGTAACGCATCATGTAGTAACGGTAATTGAGTTACTGAATATAAAAAATAACGCGTTAGATTACTAGTTACCGCCAAAACTAACGGCGTTACAGTAACGCGTTACAAAGTAACGCGTTAGTACCAACACTGTTCATTAGTATCGCGATACTATACTAATACCGGTATACCTTACAACCCTTAATCATTGTAGTATTGACTATATACACTCTTGTACTTGGTTTCATTACAGTCAATATTTTATATTGATCCACACATTTGTTTACATTGAGGAGCGCTAGCTTGCTGTTAGCGGTTAGCTATTGTGTCCTCCTAGAGCAGGGGTCGGCAACCCGCGGCTCTAGAGCCGCATGCGGCTCTTTAGCGCCGCCCTGGTGGCTCTCTGGAGTTTTTTGAAAAATGTATGAAAAATGGAAAAAGATGAGGGGAAAAAAATATATTTTTTGTTTAAATATGGTTTCTGTAGGAGGACAAACATGACACAAACCTCCCTAATTGTTATAAAGCACACTGTTTATATTAAACATGCTTCACTGATTCGAGTATTTGGCGAGCACCGTTTTGTCCTACTAATTTTGGCGGTCCTTGAACCCACCGTAGTTTGTTTACATGTACAACTTTCTCCGACTTTCGGGGACGTGTTTTATGCCACTTCTTTTTCTGTCTCATTTTGTCCACCAAACTTTTAACGTTGCGCATGAATGCACAAAGGTGAGTTTCGTTGATGTTATTGACTTGTGTGGAGTGCTAATCAGACTGCATGACTGCAAGCTAATCGATGCTAACATGCTATTTAGGCTAGCTATATGTACATATTGCATAATTTGCCTCATTTGTAGCTATTTTTGAGGTCATTTAGTTTCCTTTAAGTCTTCTTAATTCAATTTATATCTCATGACACACTATCTGTATGTAATATGGCTTTTAATTTTTTGCGGCTCCAGACAGATTTGTTTTTGTATTTTTGGTCCAATATGGCTCTTTCAACATTTTGGGTTGCCGACCCCTGTCTTAGAGTGTGTAGTGAAGCATGTTTAGCCATTCCTCGTCCTGCAGGGATGATACTTGTAAGAAACTTACTTTATTTGTCGCCATGGAGGCCAGGATTAGTGATTTAGAAGTAACCAAAACACTATGGATGGACGTTAGCCGCTAGCTAGCTATGTTGTAAAGCACCGCTTGCAGTGTGGCGCTTCAGTGTTTATAGCATAAACTTTTATCGTTCATTTTTAAGCCAAACTATGTCCTTTCTCCACAATGTTTCTGCTTGTAAGTGCTCCGTGTGTGTGTGTGTTGACTCACATGCGCCTGGGCTCACATTAGCAGCAATGGCACCATAATATTTGACAAGTGTTAGTATTGCACTGTAACAAAGTACAATTGGGACCAGTTGAATGTAAAATACAGTCATCATTTTGTACAAACCCCAAAACCAGTGAAGTTGGCACGTTGTGTAAATCATAAATAAAAACAGAATACAATGATTTGCAAATACTTTTCAGCTTATCTTCAATTGAATAGACTGCAAAGACATGATACTTAAAGTTCATTTTTTGCAAATATTATCTCATTTGGAATTTGATGCCTGCAAGATGTTCAAAAGAAGCTGGCACAAGTGGCAAAAAAGACTGAGAAAGTTGTGGAATGCTCATCAAACACTTATTTGGAACATCCCACGGGTGAACAGGCTAATTGGGAACAGGTGGGTGCCATGTTTGGGTATAAAAGCAGCTTCCATTAAAAGCTCAGCCATTCACAAACAAGGATGGGGCGAGGGTCACCACTTTGTCAACAAATGCGTGAGCAAATTGTCAAACAGTTTAAGAACAACATTGCTATTGGAAGGAATTTAGGGATTTCACCATCTAAGGTCTGTAATATCATCAAAAGGTTCAGAGAATCTGGAAAAATCACTGCAAGTAACATTGAATGCCCGTGACCTTTGATCCCTCAGGCGGTACTGCATCAAAAACCGACATTAGTGTGTAAAGGATATCACCACATGGGCTCAGGAACACTTCAGAAAACCACTGTCAGTAACTACAGTTCGTCGCTACATCTGTAAGTGCAAGTTAAAACTGTACTATGCAAAGCGAAAGCCATTTATCAACAACACCCAGAAATGCCGCCGTCATCTAAGATGGACTGATGCAAAGTGTAAAAGTGTCCACATTTCAAATTGTTTTTGGAAACTGTGGACGTCGTGTCCTCCTGAACAAAGAGGAAAAGAACCATCCGGATTGTTCGAGGCGCAAAGTTGAAAAGCCAGCATCTGTGATGGTATGGGGGTGTATTAGTGCCCAAGGCATGACTAACTTACCTATCTGTGAAGGCACCGTTAATGCTGAAAGGTACATACTGTCATAGCTGTCATGACGAGGACTTTGAGGGAGTTGTTTGTTTTCCCGAGATGCAAGTAAAGTTGGAGTGGACATGGCGTGAAGGTAAATACATTATTTTATTTTAACACTAACAAACTACAAACAAAAGGCGCGCACAAGGCCGAGAACAAACCTGGCTATGAAAACAATACTGACACATGGACAGAAACTATGGACATAAAACAAAACTCGCTAACTGTGACATGAAAAAACAAAACTTACTTGGCATGGCATGAAGCATAAACTGTGATAGCATGGGTAACAGGAGTAATCATGGCATGAAGTGCGCAGAGGTAATGTCACCACACAGACTAACTGAAAAAGACAGGCTTAAATAGTAGTGATCATGATTAACACAAGTGTGTGAGTCCAAAACGTGAAACAGGTGAAACTAATGGTCGTCATGGTGACAAGGCAAGGGAGTGAAAACAGGAACTAAAAAGAGTCCAAAAACCAAGCAGAACATAACTAAACAAAACATGATCACAGAGACATGACACATACAGGTTTTGAAGCAACATATGTTGCCATCCAAGCAATGTTATGATGGACGCCCCTGCTTATTTTCAAGGATTTGCAAATCACTGTATTCTGTTTTTATTTATGAATTACACAATGTGCCAACTTCACTGGTTTTGGGTTTTGTAGAAAATATAAAAGTAGGGGTCCCTGCTTTCTCTCTCCTCAGTTTCGGGGTCCTCGGCCTGGAAGATGTTGAAGGGCCCTGGCATTGAGTGTTTGTGCCATAACCATGTCAAATTGATTGAAGCCAAAAAAAAAGGGGTGCACTACTTGAAAGCAACCAGCAGAGGCGCTTTTGAGTCCCCAACAAGTTTGATGTCTCAAGAAGAGCAGCATGACGTCACCTCTGATATTCTGCGCCATGCAACGCTGGCATGGAAACAGGAGCGCAGAACCGAACACAATTAATAGATTGACGATCGGTCTGACAAATGAAGTCATCCCGACGCGAGTCACTCTCTTTGAAAGACACGGCGGACTTCAAGCGGCGTCGCTCGCGTCTCCCGCCAGGGCTAATTCAACAGTCTGCGTCACCACGGCAACCGCCAAACGCCAGCAGAGAAAGGCGTCTGATTGCCCACTTGAGTTTCTGTCAGTAACTGTGTGGAGTGTGTCCGTGCTGGAAGCGGAGCATCAAACCTCAGCTCTCAGTCAGACGGCGTGAAAGCAAGTTGTCAGGGCGAGGGCTTTTGTGCGAGCACTCCCAAGTCGACGGTTGGCCCATTTCTTCACACGGTTGATGTCGCAACGTGGCGGTTAGGTCACCGACCTTCGGTGATGACACCGACAACTACTGCACCACATTCAAGGCCTGCGATTCATCTTCAATCTTGCCTCGGACTTCTACGCCTTTAATTGGCCGCCCCCCATGCAGGTTGTAATCGTCCCTTGAAGGGAGGAGAGATGCTGCGGTGACCATACTTGCCAACCTTGAGACCTCCGATTTCGGGAGGTGGGGTGGGGGCGGGGGCGTGGTTGGGGGCGTGGTTAAGAGGGGAGGAGTATATTTACAGCTAGAATTCACCAAGTCAAGTATTTCATATATATATATATATATATATATATATATATATAAAAGAAATACTTGAATTTCAGTGTTCATTTATTTACACATATACACACACATAACACTCATCTACTCATTGTTGAGTTAAGGGTTGAATTGTCCATCCTTGTTCTATTCTCTGTCACTATTTTTCTAACCATGCTGAACACCCTCTCTGATGATGCATTGCTGTGTGGCACGCACAAAAGTGCTTTCATCAAATGCACTAGATGGCAGTATTGTCCTGTTTAAGAGTGTCACAACATTGCTGTTTACGGCAGACCAACTGCTTTACGGTAGACGAAAACGTGACTGCTGTTGTTGTGTGTTGTTGCAGCGCTGGGAGGATGTTAATGAAACTGCTTAACAATAAACCCACATAAGAAACCAAGAACTCGCCCTCGATCATTCTACATTCATAACGTGATTGGGCAGGCACGCTGTTTATAATGTGGGAAAGCGGACTCAGGTCCGCATGGAGCTGGAGGGGGCGTGGCTTCCAGCTTCGCCTGAATTTCGGGAGATTTTCGGGAGAAATTTTGTCCCGGGAGGTTTTCGGGAGAGGCGTTGAATTTCGGGAGTCTCCCAGAAAATCCGGGAGGGTTGGCAAGTATGGCGGTGACGACGTGTATTTCATGATTTAATGCGTTGTAATGTTGTACCGACACCGATATTTTGGTACCGGTACCAAAATATTTTGGTACTTTTCTAAATAAAGGGGACCACACATTTTTTTATTATTGGCTTTATTTTAACAAAAAAAATCTTACGGTTCATTAAACATATGTTTATTATTGCAAGTTTGTCCTTAAAGGGGAACATTATCACCAGACCTATGTAAGCGTCAATATATACCTTGATGTTGCAGAAAAAAAACCCATCTATTTTTTTAACCGATTTCCGAACTCTAAATGGGTGAATTTTGGCGAATTAAACGCCTTTCTATTATTCGCTCTCGGCGCGATGACGTCACAACGTGACGTCACATCGGGAAGCAATCCGCCATTTTCTCAAACACCGAGTCAAATCAACACTGTTACTTTCCGTTTTTTCGACTGTTTTCCGTACCTTGGAGACATCATGCCTCGTCGGTGTGTTGTCGGAGGGTGTAACAAAACGAACGGGGACGGATTCAAGTTGCACCAGTGGCCCAAAGATGCGAAAGTGGCAAGAAATTGGACGTTTGTTCCGCACACTTTGCCGACGAAAGCTATGCTACGACAGAGATGGCAAGAATGTGTGGATATCCTGCGACACTCAAAGCAGATGCATTTCCAACGATAAAGTCAAAGAAATCTGCCGCCAGACCCCCATTGAATCTGCCGGAGTGTGTGAGCAATTCAGGGACAAAGGCCCTCGGTAGCACGCCAAGCAATGGCGGCAGTTTGTTCTCGCAGACGAGCGAGCTAAACCCCCTGGATGTCTTGGCTCACACCGTCCCTTATGCCACCGAAGATGATCAAGAGGAGAATATCGACCCTAGCTTCCCTGGCCTGCTGACATGAGGGTATGTCTACAGAATATATTAATTGATGAAAATTGGGCTGTCTGCACTCTCAAAGTGCATGTTGTTGCCAAATGTATTTCATATGCTGTAAACCTAGTTCATATTTGTTAGTTTCCTTTAATGCCAAACAAACACATAGCAATCGTTGGTTAGAAGGCGATCGCCGAATTCGTCCTCGCTTTCTCCCGTGTCGCTGGCTGTCGTGTCGTTTTCGTCGGTTTCGCTTGCATACGGTTCAAACCGATATGGCTCAATAGCTTCAGTTTCTTCCTCAATTTCGTTTTCGCTACCTGCCTCCACACTACAACCATCCGTTTCAATACATGCGTAGTCTGTTGAATCGCTTAAGCCGCTGAAATCCGAGTCTGAATCCGAGCTAATGTCGCTATATCTTGCTGTTCTATGCGCCATGTTTGTTTGTGTTGGCATCACTATGTGACGTCACAGGAAAATGGGCGGGTGGTTAAAATCAGGCACTTTGAAGCTTTTTTTAGGGATATTGCGTGATGGGTAAAATTTTGAAAAAAACTTCGAAAAATAAAATAAGCCACTGGGAACTGATTTTTAATGGTTTTAACCCTTCTGAAATTGTGATAATGTTCCCCTTTAAATAAAATAGTGAACACACAAGACAACTTGTCTTTTAGTAGTGAGTAAACAAACAAAGACTCCTAATTAGTCTGCTGACGTATGCAGTAACTTATTGTGTCATTTCTCATTCTATTATTTTGTCAACATTATTAAGGACAAGTGGTAGAAAATGAATTATTAATCTCCTTGTTCATTTACTGTTAATATCTGCTTACTTTCTGTTTCATGTTCTATCTACACTTCTGTTAAAATGTAATAATCATTTATTGTTCTGTTGTTAGATACTTTACATTAGTTTTGGTTGATACCACAAATTTGGGTATCAATCCGATACCAAGTAGTTACAGGATCATACATTGGTCATTTACCAAAGTCCTCATGTGTCCAGGGACATATTTCCTGAGTTTATAAACATAATATAACTTTAAAAAAAACTAAATATTTATTTTGTAATGCTAAAAAATATTGATGTAATCGTAGTAGTATCAACTAGATACGCTCATGTACTTGGTATCATTACAGTGGATGTTAGGTGTAGATCCACCAAAGGCGTTTGTTTACATTGTCACGCCGGTGAGCTACGGTGTGTAGTGAAGCATGTTTAGCTATTCCTCTGTACTTTTTAGAGGCGGTATAGTACCGTATATGATTCATTAGTATCGCGGTACTATATTAATACCGGTATACCTTACAATTCAAAGTCCTCATGTGTCCAGGGACGTATTTCCTGAGTTTATAAATATAATATAATTGTTTTAAAAACAAAAGAAGATTTTGTGATGCTAAAAAATATTTATGTAATCATAGTAATATTGACTGGATACGCTATTGTACTTGGTATCATTACAGTGGATGTTGGGTGTAGATCCACCAATGGCGTTTGTTTATATTGTCGCGTCCCAGAAGAGTTGGTGCTGCAGGGAATTCTGGGTATTTGTTCTGTAGTGTTTATGTTGTGTTGCGGTGCAAATATTCTCCCAAAATGTGTTTGTCATTGTTGTTTAGTATGGTTTCAAAATATGGCACATGTTTATGACAGTGTTGGCGTTGTTCATACGGCCACCCTTAGTGTGACATGTATGGCTGCTGAGTAAGTATGCCCTTCATTCGCATATGATTACAGTGTTTAAAAATAAGTTGATCGTCAAAATGGTTAATGATCGGACATGATGAAGTCTTGAATTTGTCACCTATAGACACATTTTAATACATCCTGTATCATGACTCCGGTGTGCTGAGGTGTGTAGTGAAGGATATATAGCAATCTCTCGTCCTAAATGGTTGACACTTGATAGAAACGCACTAGACTTGTCTCCATGGAGACAAGGAGTAGTGATTTTGAAGTCGATAAGACACTGCTGTCTGCCAGCCATGTTTTACAGCCGACGGGTGTGGGACTGGTACTTTTCAGAGGCGGTATAGTACACACTAGGGATGTCCGATAATATCGGCAGTCCGATATTATCGACCGATAAATGCTTTAAAATGTAATATCGGATTCTATCGGTATCGGCCGGCACTTCCTTTGCGTGCCGGCCCAGTCACATAATATCTACGGCTTTTCACACACACAAGTGAATGCAAGCATAGTTGGTCAACAGCCATACAGGTCACACTGAGGGTGGCCGTATAAACAACTTTAACACTGTTACAAATATGCGCCACACTGTGAACCCCCACGAAACAAGAATGACAAACACATTTCGGGAGAACATCCGCACCGTAACACAACATAAACGCAACCGAACAAATACCCAGAACCCCTTGCAGCACTAACTCTTCCGGGACGCTACAATATACACCCCCCCGCCCCCTCAACCCCGCCCACCTCAACCTCCTCATGCTCTCTCAGGGAGAGCACATCCCAAATTCCAAGCTGCTGTTTTGAGGCATGTTTAAAAAAAAAAAAAAATGCACTTTGTGACTTCAATAATAAAAATGGCAGTGCCATGTTGGCATTTTTTTCCATAACTTGAGTTGATTTAATTTGGAAAACCTTGTTACATTGTTTAATGCATCCAGCGGGGCATCACAACAAAATTAGGCATAATAATGTGTTTGTTCCACGACTGTATATATCGGTATCGGTTGATATCGGAATCGGTAATTAAGAGTTGGACAATATAGGATATCGGCAAAAAAGCCATTATCGGACATATCTAGTACACACTGTGACTCATTAGTTGACTCAGTGGCCTAGTGGTTAGAGTGTCCGCCCTGAGATCGGTAGGTTGTGGGTTCAAACCCCAGCTGAGTCATACCAAAGACCATAAAAATGGGACCCTTTACCTCCCTGCTTGGTACTCAGCATCAGGGGTTGGAATTGGGGGTTAAATCATCAAAAATTATTCCCGGGCGTGGCACCGCTGCTGCCCACTGCTCCTCTCACCTCCCAGGGGGTGAACAAGGGGATGGGTCAAATGCAGAGGACAAATTTCATTGGTACTTTAACTTAACTTTAACTGTAATTAGTATCGCGGTACTATACTAATACCGGTATACCGTACAACCCTAATGCGTTGTCATCATAAATTGAGTAATCAAACAGTCTTTTAATAAACTTTATGATATAATGGCGGGGGAGGGGGCGCTGGAGAAAGGGACCACCCGCCTATAGCCAGTCGCAGAGACTATCTTTGTAAACAATCTTCTGTTTTGGCCATCTTCTTCCTGACGCCTGACCATTTTTGATTGGATTTCAGCAATTTCGACCTGCTCGTGATCGCTCCAAACACCAGAAACAAGCACCCCCTACTGTCTTTGGATTGGCCACTACATGGATACTTTCAGTATTTAAAAGGGGCAGGGGTCTGGGCGTGGTCCTGAGATCAATTCCACGTTGGCTGAATTGATACGTCTGAATTTGTACAGTTTCTGTATTTCTAGTATGAAAATCCACAACACCCGAGTTACATGAGGCCCCTGGTGTCCCAATACTTATACCATTTTTGTGGGTACCACAGAATAGGACAGGGGTCGGCAACCCGCGGCTCTAGAGCCGCCCTAGTGGCTCTCTGGAGCTTTTTAAAAAATGTATGAAAAATGGAAAAAGATGAGGGGAAAAAATCTATTTTTTGTTTTAATATGGTTTCTGTAGGAGGACAAACACGACACAAACCTCCCTAATTGTTACAAAGCACACTGTTTATATTAAACATGCTTCACTGATTCGAGTATTTGGCAAGCGCCGTTTTGTCCTACTAATTTTGGCGGTCCTTGAACTCACCGTAGTTTGTTTACATGTATAACTTTCTCCGACTTTCTAGGACGTGTTTTATGCCACTTCTTTTTCTGTCTCATTTTGTCCACCAAACTTTTAAGGTTGTGCATGAAAGGTGAGTTTTGTTGATGTTATTGACTTGTGTAGAGTGCTAATCAGACATATTTGGTCACTGCATGACTGCAAGCTAATCGATGCTAGCAGGCTATTTAGGCTAGCTATATGTACATATTGCATCATTATGCCTCATTTGTAGCTATATTTGAGCTCATTTAGTTTCCTTTAAGTCCTCTTAATTCCATGACACACTATCTGTATGTAATATGGCTTTTAATTTTTTGCGGCTCCAGACAGATTTGTTTTTGTATTTTTGGTCCAATATGGCTCTTTCAACATTTTGGGTTGCCGACCCCTGGAATAGGAGCAGAGGAGCTATTTGTGTACATGTGTAAACCGCACTTCTCAATGCCTCAAGAGCTGTGCTGGACAATGAGTTGCTTTCAGCTTATTGGCAAGCACTGGTGGAAGGGTGCAGGGCTGCACACGCGGTATGTATTGACTGGGCCAGGGAGGTTCAAAGGACTGAGACGGCGTCCCCCGAGAGGCGCTAAATGACTTCAAGGGATGTGCAGCGGCTTGAGAAAAATAAGCCCATCACAGCATTATTGTGGACTATATGTAGCGTTGCAGGATTCTAGAGTTAAATATACCAACAATATCGTGATAATGCCTGGAGCTGTACTTTTGGCGGCAACGAGCGCGTCCTCCACGCTATGGTATAGCACGCTCGCGGCTAAGGTTTCTTAGTAAACGTACAAAAGTGTCTCTTGCAAGTATCACTGGAAGACGAGGGGTGACTGAACCCAAATAAGCCATGCGAAGATAGAGCTCTTCGATACAGATATTGACAGTGACGATACCAAGTTGAATATAGGTATTGTCCCCTGCACTCACTCAAAAGGCACGTTTTAATGTCCAAAAATAAGGCACTGCTATTGAATGGAGGCAAGTCAAACACTTGTGCCAGGCGGAACCCAGACTGAAGCCTGTCCCTTTTAAGCTCATTGATTGGCTTTCTAGGGCCGCCTTCTTGTCAACTGACCAATCAATGATCAGATGCGAGGAGGAGCGAGTCTGGATCATTCACAGGAGAGATCATAGAAAGGATTTCCAAAATGGTTGCTGTTAAACTAGTAACATCATAAACTTTGTCAAACACTGCTTTTGTCATGTTAGCGTTGTAGTTTACAGCACATTATATTGGTCCCGGATTTTTTAACTCTAAGTGTAACATGTAATTATTATTATTAAACATGTTCTTATTACCAAATATTTTGTTGTTTTTTTGCAAATAAACAAACTAAACTTTGCCGTCTAATCATTATTCACTGACTTGACTTGTGGGAAAGACGACGGTTTTGCCTTGTACAACGACAACTTTATCTTTTTGTAGCAAGCAACTACTCAACAGTATCATCATCCCTGGCGAGCGTTGTGTACACACACACACACACACACACACACACACACACACACACACACACACACACACACACACACACACATATTTCATTCAACGCCCGCTAACCACTCCCCTGCTTCCCCAGCCCCCGTATCAGCCGGTATTTGACACAGGACCCCAAAAAGCTGTCCAAGATATGCCTGTAATATGATTCTTTGATTTTGGACCTCCAGAGTCAGTATGTCCACATCCATGTGTGACGGCGAGGTGAAATTACATTTGAAAACACTTTAGCCCCGCCCATTTGGGTACAGTAATATTGTCATTAATGTACCGTAATATTATCCTTAATGTACAGTAATATCAATATACAGTAATATTATTAATGTACAGTAATAGTATCATCAATAATATAGTAATATAATTCATGTACAGTAATATAATCAATGTACAGGAATATTAATGTACAATATCAATGTACAGTACTATTATTAATGTACAGTAATATCATATATGTACAGTATTATCATTAATGTACAGTGTAATTATCAATGTACAGTAATAATATCCTTAATGTACAATACTATTATCCTTAATGTACAGTAATATTATTAATGTACAGTAATATCATCAATGTACAGTAATATTGTCATTAATGTACAGTAATATTAATGTACAATCATTTTATCCTTAATGTACAGTAATATTGTCATCAATGTACAGTAATATTAATGTACACTCATTGTATCCTTTATGTACAGTAATATTATTAATGTACAGTAATATTGTCATCCATGTACAGTAATATTAGTAATGTACAGTAATATTATCATTAATGTACAGTAATATAATTAATGTACAGTAATATTATCAATGTACAGTACTATTATATTGATGTACAGGAATATTGTCATCCATGTACAGTAATATTAGTAATGTACAGTAATATTATCATTAATGTACAGTAATATTAGTAATGTACAGTAATATTATCATTAATGTACAGTAATATAATTAAGGTACAGTAAAATTATCAATGTACAGTACTATTATCATTGATGTACAGTAATATTGTCATCCATGTACAGTAATATTAGTAATGTACAGTAATATCATTAATGTACAATAATATAATTAATGTACAGTAATATTATCATCAATGTACAGTAATATTATATTGTACAGTGATTATTGTCATCAATTTACAGTAATATCATTAATGTACAGTAATATTATCATTAATGCACAGTAATATCATTAATGTACAGTAATATTGTCATCAATGTACAGTAATATCATCCATGTACAGTAATATTGTCATTAATGTACAGTAATATTGTCATCAATGTACAGTAATATTAATGTACAATCAACTTATCCTTAATGTACAATCATTTTATCCTTAATGTACAGTAATATTAATGTACAGTACTATTATCATTGATGTACAGTAATATGGTCATCCATGTACAGTAATATTAGTAATGTACAGTAATATCATTAATGTACAGTAATATAATTAATGTACAGTAATATTATCAATGTACAGTACTATTATCATTAATGTACAGTAATATTGTCATCAATGTACAGTAATATCATCAATGTACAGTAATATTGTCATTAATGTACAGTAATACTGTCATCAATGCACAGTATTATTAATGTACAATCAATTTATCCTTAATGTACAGTAATATTATTACTGTACAGTAATATTATCATTGATGTACAGTAATATTAGGGACGGCGTGGCGCAGTGGAAGAATGGCCGTGCGCGACCCGAGGGTCCCTGGTTCAATCCCCACCTAGTACCAACCTCGTCATGTCCGTTGTGTCCTGAGCAAGACACTTCACCCTTGCTCCTGATGGGTGCTGGTTAGCGCCTTGCATGGCAGCTCCCTCCATCAGTGTGTGAATGTGTGTGTGAATGGGTAAATGTGGAAGTAGTGTCAAAGCGCTTTGAGTACCTTGAAGGTAGAAAAGCGCTATACAAGTACAACTATATATATATATATATATATATATATATATAATTAATGTACAGTAATATTATCATCAATGTACAGTAATATTATATTGTACAGTGATTGTCATCAATTTACAGTAATATTATTAATGTACAGTAATAGTATCATTAATGTACAGTAATATCATCAATGTACAGTAGTATCATCAATGTACAGTAATATTATTGTACATTAATATTGTCATTAATGTACAGTAATATCGTCATCAATGCACAGTAATATTAATGTACAATAATTTTATCATTAATGTACAGTAATATTATTATTGATGTACAGTAACATTGTCATCAATGTACAGTAATATGAGTAATGTACAGTAATATTATCATTAATGTACAGTAATATCATTAACAAACTAATATTATCATCAATGTACAGTAACATTATTATTGTACAGTAATTATTGTCATCAATTTACAGTAATATGATTAATGTACAGTAATATTATCAATGTACAGTAATATAATTAATGTACAGTAATATCATCAATGTACAGTAATATTGTCATTAATGTACAGTAATGTCATCAATGTACAGTAATATTGTCATTAATGTACAGTAATGTCATCAATGTACAGTAATATTGTCATTAATGTACAGTAATATTGTCATTAATGGGCAGTAATATTGTCATTAATGGGCAGTAATATCATCAATGCTCAGTAATAATGTACAGTAATATTATTGTACAGTAATATTGTCATTAATGTACAGTAATATCATCAATGCACAGTAATAATGTACAGTAATATTATCATTAATGTACAGTGATATTGTTATGGCAGGAGGCTGCAATATAGATCACGGTGCACATTTGAGGTCATCTCCCTAATATGGACAAAGAATCGTTCAAATTCCGGTATGGACAGTTGAGGGTCTCCCACTAAGCTGACACGCATGTTTTCCAACCCTCCACTTCCTGCCTGTGTGGCCAACATGCGAACCACGAGGCCTCAGTGCGGCCCACCACTAAATATGCCCCACAAAATCAGTCTTTTGGACAATAGCACGCCCCCGCAGATGTAATTATGTTATGAAAAACCACTGATCAACTGTTGATCCCTGTCAAACATCACCTGTCACTACATTTTTCTATAACTGGAGTCATTTTTCATGCAGCGCTTATGAAAGAGAATCATGCTCTGTGGGGAAGTGGTCTTGGCAGAAGGAAGTCTGCATGGTTGCTTGACTTACATCAGATCAATTGTTTGTATAATATTCTTGGAGCCACACCAGGACATCCACTTGCTTGTCCGCCGCTCGCTTTGTCTCGGTGACCCACTGCGCCTTCCCGTGTTTACGCTGCAGCGGTTCAATCAACGCAAACTGAAAATGAGGACGAATATTTGAATTGATGTAACCGCCATCAGTTTCAGTGTGCAGATAGAATATTGCTTGTATTCACTTGACGTCATTAAATATGCCAGACTTCAAGTGGCGGTCAAGTCGGCGTCTGTTTGGGCGGCATTTTGCCTTCCTCGAAGTAAAACTGCCCTATGGTTGTGTTATTTAGGCTGTGGGAACCGTTCAAGTCGCAAAACGTTTCTTCAGAGTTCCTTGAGAGGTCATCAAGGAGGGCAAAAGAGTGCAAGATTTTATGAACGAAAACAAGAAATGCATTCTGTTAAAGGTTTGTTTGAAACACGATTAATGTTTAGTATTTCCTCTGAAGTATTACCTTGATATTCTTTGCATTTCTTAAACACATGTTTGCTACGAGTGTTTCAAAGAGCACCAACTCTGCAAGTCTAAATAAAAGAAATCAAATGTGAGCAAAACCTAAAACAATCATAGATGAATCTTTCAGCACGTACACAATGTTGACATCTATAGTTATATTTTGATAAACAATCATAAGTGAATCTTTCAACACGTACACAATGTTTACATTTATAGTTATATTTTGATAAACAATCATAAGTGAATCTTTCAGCACATACACAATGTTTACATTTATAGTTATATTTTGATAAACAATCATAAGTGAATCTTTCAACACGTACACAATGTTTACATTTATAGTTATATTTTGATAAACAATCATAAGTGAATCTTTCAGCACATACACAATGTTTACATTTATAGTTATATTTTGATAAACAATCATAAATGAATCTTTCAGCACATACACAATGTTGACATCTATAGTTATATTTTGATAAATAATCATAAATCTTTCAGCACATACACAATGTGGACATCTATAGTTATATTTTGATAAACAATCAGAATTGAATGTTTCAGCACATACACAATGTTGACATCTATAGTTATAGTTTGATACACAATCATAAATGAATCGTTCAGCACATACACAATGTTGACATCTATAGTTATATTTTGATAAATAATCATAAATCTTTCAGCACATACACAATGTGGACATCTATAGTTATATTTTGATAAACAATCAGAATTGAATGTTTCAGCACATACACAATGTTGACATCTATAGTTATAGTTTGATACACAATCATAAATGAATCTTTCAGCACATACACAATGTTGACATCTATAGTTATATTTTCATAAACAATCATAAATTAATCTTTCAGCACGTACACAATGTTGACATCCATAGTTATATTTTGATAAACAATCATAAATGAATCTTTCAGCGCATACACAATGTTGACATCTATAGTTATATTTTCATAAGCAATCATAAATGAATCTTTCAGCACGTACACAATGTTTACATTTATAGTTATATTTTGATAAACAATCATAAGTGAATATTTCAGCACATACACAATGTTGACATCTATAGTTATATTTTCATAAACAATCATAAATTAATCTTTCAGCACGTACACAATGTTGACATCCATAGTTATATTTTGATAAACAATCATAAATGAATCTTTCAGCGCATACACAATGTTGACATCTATAGTTATATTTTCATAAGCAACCATAAATGAATCTTTCAGCACGTACACAATGTTTACATTTATAGTTATATTTTGATAAACAATCATAAGTGAATATTTCAGCACATACACAATGTTGACATCTATAGTTATATTTTGATAAACAATCATAAATGAATCTTTCAGCACGTACACAATGTTTATATTTATAATTTGATAAACAATCATAAATTAATCTTTCAGCACATACACAATGTTGACATCTATAGTTATATTTTGATAAACAATCATAAATTAATATTTCAGCACATACACAATGTTTACATTTATAGTTATATTTTGATAAACAATCATAAATGAATCTTTCAGCATATACACAATGTTGACATCTATAGTTATATTTTGATAAACAATCAAATTAATCTTTCAGCACGTACACAATGTTTACATCTATAGTTATATTTTGATAAACAATCATAAATGAATCTTTCAGCACATACACAATGTTGACATCTATAGTTATATTTTGATAAACAATCAAATAAATCTTTCAGCACATACACAATGTTGACATTTTGTTATATTTTGATAAACAATCATAAATTAATCTTTCAGCACATACACAATGTTGACATCTATAGTTATATTTTGATAAAAACACTACTCGTAAATGTTGTTGTTGTTGTTGTTGCACAAACCAACAACAACAACAAACATGGCAGTAGACGTGAAATTAAATCATTAAATACAAGTTTACCCGAGCAAAAACGATGCATATTTATCCGGGAGCGTCTTGATACCATAGTTAATATGTCTGTCCTGCAGCGTGTTTACTTGTGTGTGATATCATGTGCGATACAAGCAGTCCTGTAACGCATTTACTTGTGTGTGATATCATGTTGGATACAAGTAGTCCTGCAGCGCGTTTACTTGTGTGTGATATCATGTGCGATACAAGCAGTCCTGCAGAGTGTTTAATTGTGTGAAATAATCATGTGCGATACAAGCAGTCCTGCAGCGTGTTTACTTGTGTGATATTATGCTCGATACAAGCAGTCCTGCAGCGTGTTTACTTGTGTGTGATATAATGTGCGATACAAACAGTCCTGCAGCGTGTTTACTTTTGTGTGATGTCATGTGCGATACAAGCAGTACTGTAGCATGTTTACTTGTGTGGGATACCGTGTGCGATACAAGCAGTACTGCAGACTGTTTACTTGTGTGTGACACCATGTGCGATACAAGTAGTCCTGCAGAATGTTTACTTGTGTGTGTGATATCATGTGCAATACAAGCAATCCTTCAGCATGTTTACTTGTGTGTGATATCATGTTGGATACAAGCAGTCCTGCAGCGCGTTTACTTTTGTGTGATATTATGTGCGATACAAGCAGTACTGTAGAATGTTTACTTGTGTGTGATATCATGTACGATACAAGCAGTCCTGCAGCGTGTTTACTTGTGTGTGATACGTAGGATACAAGCAGTCCTGCAGCGTGTTTACTTGTGTGTGATACGTGGGATACAAGCAGTCTTGCAGAATGTTTACTTGTGTGTGATACCATGTGCGATACAAGCAGTCCTGCAGAATGTTTACTTGTATGTGATATCAAAGTGTGATACAAGCATTCCTGCAGCGTGTTTACTTGTGTGTGATATGTGGGATACAAGCAGTCTTGCAGAATGTTTACTTGTGTGATACCATGTGCGATACAAGCAGTCCTGCAGAATGTTTACTTGTGTGTGATATCATGTGCGATACAAGCAGTCCTGCAGGGTGTTTACTCGTGTGTGATATCATGCTCGATACAAGCAGTCCTGCAGCGTGTTTACTTGTGTGTGATATCATGTGCGATACAAGCAGTACTGTAGCATCTTTACTTGTGTGGGATACCGTGTGCGATACAAGCAGTACTGCAGAATGTTTACTTGTGTGTGATACCATGTGCGATACAAGCAGTCCTGCAGAATGTTTACTTGTATGTGATATCATGTGCGATACAAGCAGTCCTGCAGCGTGTTTACTTGTGTGTGATATGTGGGATACAAGCAGTCTTGCAGAATGTTTACTTGTGTGATACCATGTGCGACACAAGCAGTCCTGCAGAATGTTTACTCGTGTGTGATATCATGTGCGATACCAGCAGACCTGCAGCGTGCAAGGATGGACAGCCAGTTAACAGCTAAATGTCCTCCAATAAGCACACAATATATTTTATTTTACTAAAGTCATTAATAAAAAGTAAACATGCTAGGTTATAAGCTACTCGGACCCAACAAGTACGCAACAGCTAAGCACACAACAGCACACAAGCTAGCCATACTAAGTGTCCTTAATGGAACAACATTGCAGTGTCAAACACAACATGTAATAATTATAGTTGCATATTACGTCAAGGCAGAAGCGTATTGGAAAGTATTCAGTAACAAACGTGTCCGCATCGTTCAACCTACTGCGTCATGATTTTAACTAATTATGGCTCCTAGGTGTCACCAAAAACCAATTACCACTCCACTTCAAAGTAAAGTCCATTCCATATGTTTAATAATAAATAGGTTAGAGTTTCCCATAATTATGTGTTCTGTTTGAGCAATTTCACTTGGTCAAGTTTTTTTTTCCAACATTCCACACTCCAAAATAACACAAGTATGTAAGATTCGTGTTGATATCCACTAATACTCCAATATCGGCATCGTATCTGGAGTGCAAAAGTTGTATTGGTACACCTGTACTGTAGTACTGATGGAGCTATATGTTTATAAGGTGGTTGTAGCTTAGTGGTGTAGTGCAGTACTGCACTGCAGTACATAGCAGAGACGTTTATTTTTTGGTCATTCCCATAAAAACACTCCGATTGGCTCCTGAGGTCCTCTAGCAGCCAGCAATAAATAATAAATAGTGTAACTAACAAGTAAACAAGAATATTGCACCACTAGTAAACATTGAGGAAGAAAGTCGTCACATTGGGAAGTATAATCGTGTTACAGTGGGCGAACTGCATAAAGACCAGATCTCAGTTGTGTGGCGTTCAAGAGCTGCATAAAGAACAGACTTGAGTTGTGTGGCATTCAAGAGCTGTATAAGGACCAGACTTGAGTTGTGTGGCGTTCAAGAGCTGCATGACATGAAGACCAGACCTCAGTTGTGTGGCGTTCAAGAGCTGCATAAGGACCAGACCTAAGTTGTGTGGCATTCAAGAGCTGCATAAGGACCAGACCTCAGTTGTTTGGCGTTTAAGAGCTGCATAAAGACCAGATCCGAGTTGTGTGGCATTCAAGAGCTGCATAAGGACCAGACCTCAGTTGTGTGGCATTCAAGAGCTGCATAAGGACCAGACCTCAGATGTGTGGCATTCAAGAGCTGCATAAGGACCAGACCTCAGTTGTGTGGCATTCTAGAGCTGCATGACATGAAGACCAGACCTGAGTTGTGTGGCGTTCAAGAGCTGCATAAAGACCAGACCTAAGTTGTGTGGCATTCAAGAGCTGTATAAGGACCAGACCTGAGTTGTGTGGCGTTCAAGAGCTGCATGACATGAAGACCAGACCTCAGTTGTGTGGTGTTCAAGAGCTGCATAAGGACCAGACCTACGTTGTGTGGCATTCAAGAGCTGCATAAGGACCAGACCTCAGTTGTTTGGCATTTAAGAGCTGCATAAAGACCAGATCCGAGTTGTGTGGCGTTCAAGAGCTGCATAAGGACCAGACCTCAGTTGTGTGGCATTCAAGAGCTGCATAAGGACCAGACCTCAGATGTGTGGCATTCAAGAGCTGCATAAGGACCAGACCTCAGTTGTGTGGCATTCTAGAGCTGCATGACATGAAGACCAGACCTGAGTTGTGTGGCGTTCAAGAGCTGCATAAAGACCAGAGCTGAGTTGTGTGGCGTTCAAGAGCTGCATAAAGACCAGAGCTGAGTTGTGTGGCGTTAAAAGCTGCATAAGGACCAGACCTCAGTTGTGTGGCGTTGAAGAGCTCCATAAAGACCAGACATCAGTTGTGTGGTGTTCAAGAGCTGCATGAAGACCAGACCTGAGTTGTGTGGCGTTCAAAAGCTGCATAAGGACCAGACCTGAGTTGTGTGGCATTCAAGAGCTGCATGAAGACCAGACCTCAGTTTTTGTGGCGTTCAATAGCTGCATTCAAGAGCTGCATAAAGACCAGACCTCAGTTGTGTGGCGTTCAAGAGCTGCATGAAAACCAGACCTCAGTTGTGTGCCGTTCAGGAGCTGCATGAAGACCAGACCTCAGTTTTTGTGGCGTTTAAGAGCTGCATTCAACAGCTGCATAAAGACCAGACCTCAGTTGTTTGGTGTTCAAGATCTGCATATAGACCAGGCCTCAGTTGTGTGACGTTCAAGAGCTGCATAAAGACCAGACCTGAGTTGTTTGGCGTTCAAGAGCTGCATAAGTACCAGACCTCAGTTGTGTGGCGTTCAAGAGCTGCATAAAGACCAGACATCAGTTGTGTGGTGTTCAAGAGCTGCATGAAGACCAGACCTGAGTTGTGTGGCGTTCAAAAGCTGCACAAGGACCCGACATCAGTTGTGTGGCATTCAAGAGCTGCATAAGGACCACACCTCAGTTTTGTGGCATTCAAGAGCTGCATGAAGACCAGACCTCAGTTTTTGTGGCGTTCAAGAGCTGCATTCAAGAGCTGCATAAAGACCAGACCTCAGTTGTGTGGCGTTCAAGAGCTGCATGAAAACCAGACCTCAGTTGTGTGCCGTTCAAGAGCTGCATGAAGACCAGACCTCAGTTTTTGTGGCGTTCAAGAGCTGCATAAAGACCAGATCTCAGTTGTGTGGCGTTCAAGAGCTGCATGAATACCAGACATCAGTTGTGTGGCGTTCAATATCTGCATATAGACCAGACCTCAGTTGTGTGATGTTCAAGAGCTGCATAAGGACCAGACCTCAGTTGTGTGGCATTCAAGAGCTGCATAAGACCAGACCTAAGTTGTGAGGCATTCAAGAGCTGCATAAGGACCAGACCTCAGTTGTGTGGCGTTCAAGATCTGCATAAGGACCAGATCTCAGTTGTGTGGCATTCAAGAGCTGCATAAGGACCAGACCTCAGTTGTGTGGCATTCAAGAGCTGCTTGAGGACCAGACCTCAGTTGTGTGGCATTCAAGAGCTGCTTGAGGACCAGACCTCAGTTGTGTGGCGTTCAAGAGCTGCATAAAGACCAGACCTGAGTTGTTTGCCGTTTAAGAGCTGCATAAAGACCAGACCTGAGTTGTGTGGCGTTCAAGAGCTGCATAAGGACCAGACCTGAGTTGTGTGGCGTTCAAGATCTGCATATAGACCAGACCTAAGTTGTGTGGCGTTCAAGAGCTGCATAAGGACCAGACCTCAGTTGTGTGGCGTTCAAGATCTGCATATAGACCAGACCTCAGTTGTGTGGCGTTCAAGAGCTGCATGAAGACCAGACCTCAGTTGTGTGGCATTCAAGAGCTGCATAAGGACCAGACCTCAGTTGTGTGGCGTTCAAGAGCTGCATAAAGACCAGACCTCAGTTGTGTGGCGTTCAAGAGCTGCATGAAGACCAGACCTGAGTTGTGTGGCGTTCAAAAGCTGCACAAGGACCCGACATCAGTTGTGTGGCATTCAAGAGCTGCATAAGGACCACACCTCAGTTTTGTGGCATTCAAGAGCTGCATGAAGACCAGACCTCAGTTTTTGTGGCGTTCAAGAGCTGCATTCAAGAGCTGCATAAAGACCAGACCTCAGTTGCGTGGCGTTCAAGAGCTGCATGAAAACCAGACCTCAGTTGTGTGCCGTTCAAGAGCTGCATGAAGACCAGACCTCAGTTTTTGTGGGGTTCAAGAGCTGCATAAAGACCAGATCTCAGTTGTGTGGCGTTCAAGAGCTGCATGAAGACCAGACATCAGTTGTGTGGCGTTCAATATCTGCATAAGGACCAGACCTCAGTTGTGTGGCATTCAAGAGCTGCTTGAGGACCAGACCTCAGTTGTGTGGCATTCAAGAGCTGCTTGAGGACCAGACCTCAGTTGTGTGGCGTTCAAGAGCTTTTTCAAGCCCAGACCTGAGTTGTTTGGCATTCAAGAGTTGTAAAAAGACCTGATCTCAGTTGTGTGGCGTTCGAGAGCTGCATAAGGACCAGACCTCAGTTGTGTGGTGTTCAAGATCTGCTTATAGACCAGACCTGAGTTGTTTGGCATTTAAGAGCTGCATAAGGACCCGACCTCAGTTGTGTGGCGTTCAAGAGCTGCATAAGGACCAGACCTCAGTTGTGTGGCATTCAAGAGCTGCATAAGGACCAGACCTCAGTTGTGTGGCATTCAAGAGCTGCATAAGGACCAGACCTCAGTTGTGTGGCATTCAAGAGCTGCATGAAGACCAGACCTGAATTGTGTGGCGTTCAAGAGCTGCATAAAGACCAGAGCTGAGTTGTGTGGCATTCAAGAGCTGCATGAAAACCAGACCTCAGTTTTTGCGGCATTCAAGAGCTGCATTCAAGAGCTGCATAAAGACCAGACCTCAGTTGTTTGGTGTTCAAGATCTGCATATAGACCAGACCTCAGTTGTGTGACGTTCAAGAGCTGCATAAGGACCAGACCTGAGTTGTGTGGCGTTCAAGAGCTGCATAAAGACCAGACCTGAGTTTTGTGGCGTGCAAGAGCTGCATAAGGACCAGACCTCAGTTGTGTGGCATTCAAGAGCTGCATAAGGACCAGACCTCAGTTGTGTGGCGTTCAAGATCTGCATATAGACCAGACCTCAATTGTTTGGCGTTCAAGAGCTGCATAAAGACCAGACCTGAGTGGTTTGGCATTCAAGAACTGTAAAAAGACCTCATCTCAGTTGTGTGGCGTTCGAGAGCTGCATGAAAACCAGACCTCAGTTGTGTGCTGTTCAAGAGCTGCATGAAGATCAGACCTCAGTTTTTGTGGCGTCCAAGAGCTGCATTCAACAGCTGCATAAAGACAAGACCTCAGTTGTGTGGCATTCAAGAGCTGCATAAAGACCATACATCAGTTGTGTGGCGTTCAAGAGCTGCATGAATACCAGACCTCAGTTGTGCCGTTCAAGAGCTGCATGAAGACCAGACCTGAGTAGTTTGGCGTTCAAGAGCTGCATAAGGACCAGACCTCAGTTGTGTGGCGTTCAAGAGCTGTATAAGGACCAGATCTCAGTTGTGTGGCGTTCAAGATCTGCATATAGACCAGACCACAGTTGTGTGGCGTTCAAGAGCTGCATAAGGACCAGACCTCAGTTGTGTGGCGTTCAAGATCTGCATATAGACCAGACCTCAATTGTTTGGCGTTCAAGAGCTGCATGAAGACTAGACCTGAGTTGTTTGGCATTCAAGAACTGTAAAAAGACCTGATCTCACTTGTGTGACGTTCAAGAGCTGCATAAAGACCAGACCTGAGTTATTTGGCATTCAAGAACTGTAAAAAGACCTGATCTCACTTGTGTGACGTTCAAGAGCTGCATAAAGACCAGACCTGAGTTATTTGGCATTCAAGAACTGTAAAAAGACCTGATCTCACTTGTGTGACGTTCAAGAGCTGCATAAAGACCAGACCTGAGTTGTTTGGCATT
Source organism: Nerophis lumbriciformis (assembly GCF_033978685.3). Classification (NCBI taxonomy): domain Eukaryota; kingdom Metazoa; phylum Chordata; class Actinopteri; order Syngnathiformes; family Syngnathidae; genus Nerophis; species Nerophis lumbriciformis. Next base: position 29,162,802 of record NC_084568.2, on the reverse strand, counting down.
CAAGTGCTGTAAAAAGACCTGATCTCAGTTGTGTGGCGTTCGAGAGCTGCATAAAAACCAGACCCAGTTGTGAGGCGTTCAAGAGCTGTAAAAAGACCTGATTTCAGTTGTGTGGCGTTCAAGAGCTGCATAAAGACCAGCCCTCAGTTGTTTAACGTTCAAGAGCTGTAAAAAGAGCAGGCGTTCTCATCGGTTCCTGTGTGAGCGTGGAAACCACATTTTCTGTCAAACATTTATTCCCACACACCAACTACTTCCTCCAGCTCGACACAGCGTGCTCGTGACACATTTCAGTGCAACGAGGTTAAACCCGAGTCAGGCATTAACGACCGATTATCTTTCAATCAGCAGATTGATTTTTCAATAGTCCTAGAGTGTTGCAAAAGGCCCATCAAATCTCACACACGAGGGCACTGAGTCGCTTCCCTGAAGAAAAACCAAAAGGATTCGACCTCTAAGCTGCCACGTCTGTAGTTGACTATCATATCTGACAGAGAGCCAAGTTATATTTGAAGATGTGCAAAGTATGTTCCAAAGTATTTAGCACAAGCTCCTGAGAACATTTGTTTGTGGTCTGGTGATGCAAAACCTCCAGGGGTCACCATGAAAACCAAACGTTAGGTTTTACTGAAGAAACAACCAAATCACACTAGTCTTATTAAATAAAGTGCTCTAGGGGAATTTGTTGTGCAGGCATAATCTGCGGCTGGACTAAGGTCTCGCCGGGCCTTCCAGGATTTTGTGGGCTTATTTCGTGATAAAATGCCTCAAACTGGGACAGTTTTTCTTTAGAAAGTTGTGGCAAAAGTTGCAATGTTTTTGGATTTTTCCACTACATTGAATCAACTTGTGATTTGATGAATTTGTGATCAATGTTTAAGTGTTGAAATACTCAAATCAAATACTGTATTGATGTTTTACTCGTTTTATACCACAGACTTAAAAAGTAGACAGTCGATGGCAGTAGGAGCACACACTCAGAGCTCATTGGCAAATGTTTGAATTCATTAGAACTAGGGATGTCCGATAATGGCTTTTTGCCGATATCCGATATTCCGATACTGTCCAACTCTTTAATTACCGATACCGATATCAACCGATATATACAGTCGTGGAATTAACACATTATTATGCCTAATTTGGACAACCAGGTATAGTGAAGATAAGGTCCTTTTTTTAAAAAATTAATAAAATAAAATAAGATGATGATGGGATGAGAATCAGCACCTCCAAGTCCGAGTCCATGGTTCTCGCCCGGAAAAGGGTGGAGTGCCATCTCCGGGTTGGGGAGGAGATCTTGCCCCAAGTGGAGGAGTTCAAGTACCTCGGAGTCTTGTTCACGAGTGGGGGAAGAGTGGATCGTGAGATCGACAGGCGGATCGGTGCGGCGTCTTCAGTAATGCGGACGCTGTATCGATCCGTTGTGGTGAAGAAGGAGCTGAGCCGGAAGGCAAAGCTCTCAATTTACCGGTCGATCTACGTTCCCATCCTCACCTATGGTCATGAGCTTTGGGTTATGACCGAAAGGACAAGATCACGGGTACAAGCGGCCGAAATGAGTTTCCTCCGCCGGGTGGCGGGGCTCTCCCTTAGGGATAGGGTGAGAAGCTCTGTCATCCGGGGGGAGCTCAAAGTAAAGCCGCTGCTCCTCCGCATCGAGAGGAGCCAGATGAGGTGGTTCGGGCATCTGGTCAGGATGCCACCCGAGCGCCTCCCTAAGGAGGTGTTTAGGGCATGTCCGACCGGTAGGAGGCCACGAGGAAGACCCAGGACACGTTGGGAAGACTATGTCTCCCGGCTGGCCTGGGAACGCCTCGGGATCTCCCGGGAGGAGCTGGACGAAGTGGCTGGGGAGAGGGAAGTCTGGGCTTCCCTGCTTAGGCTGCTGCCCCCGCGACCCGACCTCGGATAAGCGGAAGAAGATGGATGGATGGATGGAAAATAAGATGAATAAATTAAAAACATTTTCTTATATAAAAAAGAAAGCAAAACAATATAAAAACAGTTACATAGAAACTAGTAATTAATGAAAATGAGTAAAATTAACTGTTAAAGGTTAGTACTATTAGTGGACCAGCAGCACGCACAATCATGTGTGCTTACGGACTGTATCCCTTGCAGACTGTATTGATCTATATTGATATATAATGTAGGAACCACAATATTAATAACAGAAAGAAACAACCCTTTTGTGTGAATGAGTGTAAATTGGGAAGGGAGGTTTTTTGGGTTGGTGCACTAATTGTAAGTGTATCTTGTGTTTTTTATGTTGATTCAATGAAAAAAAAAAAACAATACCGATAATTTCCGATATTACATTTTAACGCATATATCGGCCTGCCGATATTATCAGACATCTCTAATTAGAACTAATTATATTATAGACACACCACTAAAGGCTTCCTTATGGTCAGCATTGCAAGTGAAAATCATTTTAATTGCCTTATCCTGGATACATAAAGGAGATAAAGAGATTTCTATCTTGCCTCTGGTGAGGGCGGTCGCATTTATAGCAGCAGTCGACCTCCAGGGCCCCAACTCCCCGCCCCTCTGTTGCGAGTTGCCGTGATTAAATGTAACGTGTTTATGCGTGCATTGCATGGAGGTTTTTTCCCACTCCAGAAACATACACTGTTAGTATTTTTGTCTTACATGTAAACTCTTTTTTTGTCTGGACAACAGTTTCCTAAATAAAAAACTGTTCTCACCTGTTGGTACCTGTTTTTGTGTATTTGCATCAGTCCCGAAAATGTGAAATCAAAGCACGGAAGCATGGTGGAGATGTTTATAAAACAATCTTGCCTTGCTTCAAACAAGCCGTTTGCCCAATTTGCGACGTTTTCTTCCATTAGAGACGTCAGCGCATTTACCCAGAGTGCTTTGCATTAGTCGGCCATTGTAGTCTGGCGCGGTCGTCAATACTGTCAAGACCCACTCAATGGCCGAGTGGTTAGAGTGTCCGCCCTGAGATTGGTAGGTTGTGAGTTCAAATCATACCAAAGACTATAAAAAATGGACCCATTGCCTCCCTCTTGACACTCAGCATCAAAGGTTGTAATTGGGGGTTAAATAACCAAAAATTATTCCCGGGCGTGGCCACCGCTGCTGCTCACTGCTTCCCTCACCTCCCAGGGGGTGATCAAGGGTGATGGGTCAAATGCAGAGAATAATTTTGCCACACCTAGTGTGTGTGTGACAAACATTGGTACTTTAACTTTAATAAGTTCCTTCTTTGTCTCTATCCTCTTGTTGTGGGGCAGACTGGCTCGTACATGCACATACATCCTCCGCTGTTGCCATTTCTAACACAAAGTAGTTGGAACTTATATCTGTCAGTAGACTCACGATGGAAGCGATTAAAAAAACTACAACGTGGTCGAAGTGGAGGCACGTAGATAAGCGCGCCCACAAGGAGAGAGGGTCAGAGTGTCTTGAAGATGGTCTGTAGTAGTGTTGTACCGGTATCGAAATACATTTTGGTACTTTTCGATACTTTCCTAAATAAGGTGGACCACAAAAAATGGCATTATTGGCTTTATTTTAACAAAAAATCTTACGGTACATTAAACATATGTTTATTATTGCAATCGAAGAACAATTTTGAACATACTAGACAACTTGTCTTTTAGTTGTAAGTAAGCAAACAAAGGCTCTTAATTAGTCTGCTGACGTATGCAGTTACATATTGTGTCATTTATCATTCTATGTTGTCAAAATTATAAAGGACAAGCTGTAAAAATGGATTACTAATCTACCTGTTAATTTACTGTTACTATCGGCTTACTTTCTCTTTCAACATGCTCTATTTACACTTCTGTTAAAATGTAATAATCACTTATTCTTCTGTTTGGATACCTTACATTAGTTTTGGATGATACCACAAATTTAAGTATCGGTCCAATACCAAGTAGTTACAGGATCATACATTGGTCATATTCAAAGTCCTCATGTGTCCAGGGACGTATTTCCTGAGTTTATAAACATAATATGAATTTTTTTTAAAGGAAAAAAAGATTTTGTGATGATAAAAAATATCGATGTCGACTAGATACGCTATTGTACTTGGTATCATTACAGTGGATGTCAGATGTAGATCCACCCATGGCATTTGTTTACATTCAGTGTGCTAGCTTGCTGTTAGCGTTTAGCTATCGTATCCTCCTACGGTGTGTGGTGAAACATGTTTAGCTATTCCTCGTCCTGCAGTGATAATGATACTTGTTAGAAACATACTTCATTTGTCGCCATGGAGGCGAGGATTAGTGATTTAGAAGTGCTTAAGCACCTCTTCCTGAGGACGTTTCAGTGTTATAACTTCACCTTTATCGTTAGTTTTTTTAGACCAAAATGCGTCCGTTCTCCCTTTTCTGTCTACACACTGTGTCTGCTTGTAAGTACTCTGTGATTGTGCGCTGCCGAACACGCTCCTCTGCTGGTAAAACCAGCAATGTCACGACGTGATGACGCACCAGTACTTTTCAAACAGAGTATAGTACCGTTTTTGATTCATTAGAACCGCGATACTATACTAGTACCGGTATACCGTACAACCCGAGTCTGTAGAACATCATCTATGCAACATTTGGACCACCTTTACATGTCATGTAGACCAGAGGTCCCCAACTTTTTTTCCACCACGGACCGGTTTAATGTAGGCATTATTTTTAGAGACTGGCTTTCCACTTGTACCAGATAAATACAGCAAAAATAAGTGCATGAAGAATACAACTCCCTATAACGCTGAATTAGTAGGAGCCCTGGGCTTGTTTCTTTGCAATGAGATGCAGAAGGAAATCAGCCTTTGGCTACAATCTGTCACATTTATATTTCATGTGCGCATTAATGTGCATTGTATCATGTCACACAGTTATAACAAATATAACAAATGGTTCTATTGTACATCTATAAACAAGCTTATTGGTGTGTCTAGTGCAGTGTTTTTCAACCACCGTAAAATACAGTCTGGTGTGCCGTGGGAGATTATCTAATTTCACCTATTTGGGTTAAAAATATTTTTTGCAAACCAGTAATTATACAGCGGGAGGCAGCGTGCAGGTAAAAAGGTAACTAATGCTTAAACCAAAAATACACAAAAGGTGAGTGCCCCTAAGAAAAGGCATTGAAGCTTAGGGAAGGCTATGCAGAATGAAACTAAAACTGAACTGGCTACAAGTTAAACAAAAACAGAATGCTGGACGACAGCAAAGACTTACTGTGGAGCAAAGACAGCGTCCACATAGTACATCCGAACATGACATGACGATTAACAATGTCCCCACAAAGAAGTATAAAAGCAACTGAAATATTCTTGATTGCTAAAACAAAGCAGGTGTGGGGAATAGCGGTCAAGGGAGACATGAAACTGCTACAGGAAAATACCAAATAAAGAGAAAAAGCCACCAAAATAGGAGCGCAAGACAAGAACTAAAACACTACACACAGGAAAACAGCAAAAAACTCCAAATAAGTCACGGCGTGATGTGACAGGTCGTGACAGTACACCTACTTTGAGACAAGAGCTATACTGATGCACGTACTTGCCAACCTTGAGACCTCCGAATTCGGGACATTGGGGGGGGGGGGGGGGGGGGGGTATATTGTAGCGTCCTGGAAGAGTTAGTGCTGCAAGGGATTCTGGGTATTTGTTCTGAGGGGTTCTGGGTATTTGTTATGTTGTGTTTATGTTGTGTTACGGTGCGAATGTTCTACCGAAATGTGTTTGTCATCCTTGTTTGGTGTGGGTACACAGTGTGGCGCATATTTGTAGCAGTGTTAAAGTTGTTTATACGGCCAACCTCAGTGTGACCTGTATGGCTGTTGACCAAGTATGCATGCATTCCCTTGTACGTGTGTTAAAGCCGCATATATAATGTGACTGGGCCGGCACGCTGTTTGTATGGAGGAAAAGCGGGCGTGACGACAGGTTGTAGAGGACGCTAAAGGCCGTGCCTTTTAGACACGCCCCCAATATTGTTGTCCGGGTGGAAATCGGGAGAAATTCGGGAGAATGGTTGCCCCGGGAGATTTTCGGGAGGGGCACTGAAATTCGGGAGTCTCCCGGGAAAATCGGCAGGTTTGACAAGTATGGTTGTGGCTTGTTCAGCCCTTTGAGACACTTGTGATTTAGGGCTATATAAATAAACATTGATTGATTGATACACCTAATTTGAGACAAGAGCTATACTGATGCATGCTTGGTTATGCTTTAAAGTCACATCCAACAATTGCGACAACGGCTTTTTATTGTCTATATCGGCTGCTGAGTTTCATTTTTTAATGTTTTGTGCTGGTGGTGTGCCTCCGCATTTTTTCAATGAAAAAAATGTGCTTTGGCTCAAAAAAGGTTGAAAAACACTGGCCTAGTGGGACAGGCAAAAGTTATGTCGGAGAAAATGCAGTCGTTTATAAACAGTGTTGTGTTAGTTACTGAAAACCAGTAACTAGTTACAGTTACTAGTTACTTTATTTCAAAAGTTACTCAGTTACTTACATCAAAAAGTAATGTGTTACTGTGAAAAGTAACTATTTAGTTACTTATTTTTTTCTTACTTTTTTTTTTTAAAGCTCCCATTAATACCCTTTTAGCCTTCATTTCAGTACTGCTATTGCACTGGAGAATAATACAATCTGTTGATCAACTTGAAATGCATTTGCATCACTGAACTCTGCCAAGCAATGTGGTCTACATACAACACACCCTCTTGATGTTTGTGAACTTTATAGTCTATACATTTAGAGTGATGTGATAATCAAACACTCTAGAATGAAAGAACAACAGTATATAAGATAATTGACAGAGTGTGTATATCTTCAGTGCTGAATGATGAGCAGAGGCAGAGTTTTGAGTGTTTTCTTTAGCTCGCTTTCCATGTTTATGTCCTCACTGTCCAGGTACGTGGAAAATGTTTTCCATCCCATTTGCTGTTTGATGCCCGGTATCATGCTAATTAGCTGCCTGAAAGCGGGTGACTCCACTGTAAAAATAGCCTGCATGTCTTATAGCACAGTGGTTCTCAACCTTTTTTCAGTGATGTACCCCCTGTGAAAAATGTTTTAATTCAAGTACCCCCTAATCAGAGCTAAGCATTTTTGGTTAAAAAAAAGAGATAAAGAAGTAAAATACAGCACTATGTCATCAGTTTCTGGTATATTAAGTTGTATAACAGTGCAAAATATTGCTCATTTGTAGTGGTCTTTCTTGAACTATTTGGAAAAAAAGATAGGTATTTATTTATATTTATAAAGGATTTTTGAATTGTTGCTATTTTTAGAATAAAAAAAAAAAATCTCACGTACCCCTTGGTATACCTTCAAGTACCCCCAGGGGTACGCGCACCCCCATTTGAGAACCACTGTTCTAGCACATAAGCTGCAATGGCTCTATCAATGTTGTCCTGGCTCGCAGTCACTCCGTTAAAATCCTTAAGTGGAAGTGAAGTGGCTTCGGAGTCTGTGTCTCTCTTTACTAGCTTCGTCTAAGCATGTTGCTTTTGTAGCCGTTTCAGCAGATTTGAATTGCTGTTTTGGGCAGTAGATAGGATCTTTGATCCAAGACACAACTTACATTTAACTAAAATGTTCTTTTCTTTGTGCTCGACAAAAAAAAAAAAAAGAATATCTCCATTTTAAGAAACTCAACTTCAGCTCCGCCATGATGTTTTGTTAGTAAACACAACTTCCCACACCCAGACACACACAGAGCGCGCCTCTTCCCTCGTCCCTGTTGTGACACAAGAAGATTCAGAAGGACGACACTGCAACTCTCCAATAAAACACGCATAAAAAATAACGTAAAATAACGCAGTAACGCATTATGTAGTAACGGTAACTGAGTTACTGAATATAAAAAATTACGCGTTAGACTACTAGCTACCGCCGAAAATAACAGCGTTACTTTGTACCGCGTTAGTCCCAACACTGTTTACAAATTACTTAATGTGTCACGGACCGGTGCCAGTCCCCAGAGACCACTGATGTAGACCACAAGGAAGTGTTTACATGAAGATCATAATACGGGCCTTCGAGTGCGTAACTTTTAGCAACATAATCACCCGGAGTCGGCGTTTTATTACTCTCCCAAACAGTCTTCTACTCCTCCGAATGAATAATGGTAGCAGTTTGTCATTGGAGGTGGAGTCAGAAGTGGTTGAGGACAATGAAGAATGTGTTTTCTGAGAAGCAGCAGCAGAATGCTTGTGGTGTGTACAAAAAGTGCTGCTGACATCCTCATGCACGTTCTCACAGGCTCCTCTCATATGTCTGAGAACATGTCAACCTTTGCATGATGTCTTCCTCCCCCTCCCGCTCCTGCCCACAGCGATGTTAAGCTGCAGCGTTAAGGGGAGTGAATGTACTGGAAGTGGGCCGTTAACACAAAAGAACAGTTTGGCTGTAATTAGCGAGCAATTGTGTCCACCATGTCGTGACTGCTGTAACACAACATTAGCATGTCACACTGCCAATGCTAATGAGCACACCAGGTCTCACTAAACAATCATCGTTATTAATCTGCAAAGTTCTCGTTTTTTTCATGACCGCCGCTGTGACTGAAGCCTCTTCCACTCATTTTTTCTCTTCCACTCTCACATGCCAGTCATCACATCAATCACATTCATTGCAGAATAATAAAGCATTTCATTCATTAAGTACAATCTCCCAGCTCAAGCACAAGCCTTTCTGGGGACTGCATTCTCAATCCTCATGTAGGACAAGAACACATGTTTTTTCCTTTTCATGCATTCTAAATCATAAATAAACACTAGCAAAAGTCAGCTAACAACGGCGCTAAAGGGAGTGTATATTGTAGCGTCCCGGAAGAGTTAGTGCTGCAAGGGATTCTGGGTATTTGTTCTGAGGGGTTCTGGGTATTTGTTCTGTTGTGTTACGGTGCGGATGTTCTACCGAAATGTGTTTGTCATCCTTGTTTGGTGTGGGTTCACAGTGTGGCGCATATTTGTAGCAGTGTTAAAGTTGTTTATACGGCCAACCTCAGTGTGACCTGTATGGCTGTTGACCAAGTATGCCTTGCATTCCCTTGTATGTGTGTTAAAGCCGCATATATAATGTGACTGGGCCGGCACGCTGTTTGTATGGAGGAGAAGCGGGTGTGACGACAGGTTGTAGAGGACGCTAAAGGCAGTGCCTTTAAGGCACGCCCCCAATATTGTTGTCCGGGTGGAAATCGGGAGAATGGTTGCCCCGGGAGATTTTCGGGAGGGGCACTCCCGAAAGTCAGCTAACAACGGCGCTAAAGGGAGTAGGTCAAGTCCGTGTTCTAAAAAACATCCAAAAGCCAACGTTTGATATAGACAGTGTAAGTATATATGTAGTATCTAGTAACATTCATAATAACATGTCATATTTACATCATTTTAACTATTAATTTCACAGGCGCATCACAACGTTCACTTTCCCGTCAACAACAACAAGACAACTAATCATGGCAGACTTAATGAGCGACAACAAAGACTACTTTGGGACAAATGATGATCCAGAAACTTCGATTTTTGAGCCTGAATATAAGGAGGACAAGAACACATGTTTTTCCTTTTCATGCATTCTAAATCTTAAATAAACTCTAGCAAAAGTCAGCTAACAATGGCGCCAAAGGGAGTAGGTCAAGTCCGTGTTGTAAAAAACATCCAAAAGCCAACGTTTGATATAGACGGTGTAAGTATATACGTAGTATCTAGTAACATTCATTATAACATGTCATATTTACATAATTTTTAAGTATTAATTTCACAGACGCATCACAACGTTCACTTTCCTGTCAACAACAACAAGACAACTCAATCATGGCAGGCTTGATGAGGGACAACAAAGACTACTTTGGGACAAATGATGATCCAGAAACTTGGATTTTTGAGCCTGAATATAAGGAGGACAAGAACACATGTTTTTCCTTTTCATGCATTCTAAATCTTAAATAAACACCAGCAAAAGTCAGCTAACAATGGAGCCAAAGGGAGTAGGTCAAGTCCGTGTTCTAAAAAAACATCCAAAAGCCAACGTTTGATATAGACAGTGTAAGTATATATGTAGTATCTAGTAACATTCATAATAACATGTCATATTTACATAATTTTAAGTATTAATTTCATAGACGCATCACGACGTTCACTTTTCCTTTAACAACAATAAGACAACTAATCATGGCAGGCTTGACGAGCGACAACAAAGACTACTTTGGGACAAATGATGATCCAGAAACTTCGATTTTTGAGCCTGAATATAAGGAGGACAAGAACACACGAAGTGGCATAAAACACTGAAAGTGATTGTTCCTATAACCCCTTTGTTTCAAATGTTTGTTCCACTTGTGGCGCGGGCATCTTGTCTGACTCACACCATATACACAGCCTTCCTTGTCACGAATTCTTCCTTTTACCGCTATCCATCCACTAATTCAAACTGATCCAGCAGCGCAATTGAAGATTGTTTTATTTACAAAAATCAAGGAACAGAATACTCGGGAAACAAAATGAATGAGCCGAGGTCTACAGACAGGTGAGGTCAAAGACGGTATGCTGGTGCCCGACTGCCAATCACGCGCCCAGCACGCTCCTGCCCCTTATAGGCTTGCGTGGGAACTTTTCACCACCTGCAAAGGGTGCACACTGACATACACACATCAACCACTCAAAATAATAAAATAAACATAGATTCAAGTATGGCTCTCTATTTGGCTCCTACAACACATGTTTTTCCTTTTCATGCATTCTAAATCATAAATAAACTCTAGCAAAAGTCAGCTAACAATGGCGCCAAAGGGAGTAGTGAAGTGAAGTGAATTATATTTATATAGCGCTTTTTCTCTAGTGACTCAAAGCGCTTTACATAGTGAAACCCAATATCTAAGTTACATTTAAACCAATGTGGGTGGCACTGGGAGCAGGTGGGTAAAGTGTCTTGCCCATGGACACAACGGCAGTGACTAGGATGGCGGAAGCGGGGATCGAACCTGGAACCCTCAGGTTGCTGGCACGGCCACTCTACCAACCGAGCTATACCGCCCCAGTAGGTCAAGTCCGTGTTCTAAAAAACATCCAAAAGCCAACGTTTGATATAGACAGTGTAAGTATGTATGTAGTATCTAGTAACATTCATAATAACATGTCATATTTACATCATTTTTAAGTATTCATTTCACAGGCGCATCACAACGTTCACTTTCCCGTCAACAACAACAAGACAACTAATCATGGCAGGCTTGATGAGCGACAACAAAGACTACTTTTGGGGCAAGTGATGATCCAGAAATTTGGATTTTTGAGCCTGAATATAAGGAGGACAAGAACACGTTTTTCCCTTTTCATGCATTCTAAATCATAAATAAACACTAGCAAAAGTCAGCTAACAATGGCGCCAAAGGGAGTAGTGAAGTGAAGTGAATTATATTTATATAGCGCTTTTTCTCTAGTGACTCAAAGCGCTTTACATAGGGAAACCCAATATCTAAGTTACATTTAAACCAATGTGGGTGGCACTGGGAGCAGGTGGGTAAAGTGTCTTGCCCATGGACACAACGGCAGTGACTAGGATGGCGGAAGCGGGGATCGAACCTGGAACCCTCAGGTTGCTGGCACGGCCACTCTACCAACCGAGCTATACCGCCCCAGTAGGTCAAGTCCGTGTTCTAAAAAACATCCAAAAGCCAACGTTTGATATAGACAGTGTAAGTATGTACGTAGTATCTAGTAACATTCATAATAACATGTCATATTTACATCATTTTTAAGTATTAATTTCACAGACGCATCACAACGTTCACTTTCCCTTCAACAACAATAAGACAACTAATCATGGCAGGCTTGACAAGAGACAACAATGACTACTTTGGGACAAATGATGATCCAGAAACTTTGATTTTTGAGCCTGAATATAAGGAGGAGGATCTACAAGTTTTAGAAACTAAACAGACGCAGCTTTAATCAAGCACTAAGCATCATGTAGCAGTAATGCTAAGTGCTAAAATAGAAAAACAAACATAATAGAACAATAATTTACTGTACAATATCTACTCTTACTGGGATAAAGACTGATGGGATGGTTGTATCTTCCCATTTACATCAACAATTCATCATCATCCTCACAAAGGATTAAAAACATGGGTTTTTCCGTGTCTTTGTGGACATCTCCGGGTCTAAGTTGTATGTCAGAGTTGAGCAACTTGTGGGTTTATGTCCACAATCGTCTACTATCCAGGCGAGAGGAATGATTTATCATCTAGAATTAACTTTCACAAACTCAGAGGCGATGCAGCAGCTCAATATGTCAATATTGATCACAGCACCGCTAAAAGTAGTTCCTCAGCGAAAGCGCTTATAATATTATTGCTGATACTTGTGTAATGCTCAGGTCATGTACATGGAGTATTGTTGGCAGGTTTAGATACACCTCAACATGTCCGGAAAAGGAGTAGGAAGAAGCAGAGCTTATTTAATACCATCTTTTTTTCCATTTAGTCAATTCTTTATTCTGTTTTTAGTAACACTCAAGTGTCAAACACCTGTATAAAAGTTATAAATAAGTCACAGTGCAATTCAAAATATGACACACTTACCCTTTTATGTGGTAGTACTAGTAGTAGTACTAGTACTAGTAGTAGTATGGCGGCGAGGAAGGCGTACTGCAGTCGGATTCATGCATCCTGCTATTCATACAAGTGTAAATGAAGTTAACCACATACCTGTATTAGTACAACATGAAACTTAAATTAGCAGCATTAGCAGCATTGCTTGATGCTAAACATACAAAGTAACCATAATAAAACAAACACTTACTGTAATATTACAAACACTTACTGTAATATTTCCACTTTCGCTGGGATGTCGACCGACGGGACGCTCACATAATTCCGTTTGGATGAGGAATCAATCACAATCCACACGAAGGGTTAAAAAAAAACAACGTTTTTTTGAAGTATTTTTCGCCATCTTGGGGGATGTGAAAGTGGACCAGCCATGGTTTCATTTGTCTACTAGCAGGTGAGCGATGCATGAGTTATTATCTAGAATTTACTTTTAGCAAGTTTGAGACCAAGCAGAAGCAGCCGCCGGCTCAGTGTGTCAACAATAGCAGCGTAAGTTATCAATGCGCCGCTAAAATAGTTTGTCTGCGTTAGCACTTGTAATAACAATATCACTCATATTTGGTTCAGTTTCAGGTCACTGCATGTAAATGGAGTATTGTTGGTGCTTTCTGGGTGTTTTTAGAGAGTATAATGAGAGGACCCTCCATCTGTTGACTCAATTGTTAGATATTTATTTACAATTTAGAATGCATAAACAGAAACATGTGTCTTACATAAGGATTGTGAATGATAAACAGCACATCTCTATCTAATTTTTGCATGTTTCCAGTATGACTGCTCTAATAATATGGTCAGAGTGCAGAAGTGTTACTACGGTCATGTAGAATCTACGGAAATTATATATATATTATTATATTCTGAGTGGAATATTCAAAATGTCAGACTAAAATTGTGGCATTTTGCAATGTTTAGACGGTATTTTCACATACTTTGCGGATTGTGAATACACTTGGATATGTTTTAGTTAGAGATATTATCAACCGATAAATGCTTTAAAATGTAATATCGGAAATTATCGGTATCGTTTTTTTTTAATTAAATCAACATTAAAAACACAAGATACACTTACAACAGCAGCTTGGAATTTGCACATACATTACATAGAAACTAGTAAATAATGAAAATGAGTAAAATTAACTGTTAAAGGTTAGGACCCTCCATCTGTTGACTCAATTGCTAGATATTTATTTACAATTTAGAATGCATGAACAAAAACATGTGTTTTTATCTTACATAAGGATTGTGAATGATAAACAGCACATCTCTATCTAATTTTTGCATATTTCCAGTATGACTCCTCTAATAATATGGTCATAATAAATGATAAATGGGTTGTACTTGTATAGCGCTTTTCTACCTTCAAGGTACTCAAAGCGCTTTGACACTACTTCCACATTTACCCATTCACACACACATTCACACACTGATGGAGGGAGCTGCCATGCAAGGCGCTAACCAGCACCCATCAGGAGCAAGGGTGAAGTGTCTTGCTCAGGACACAACGGACATGACGAGGTTGGTACTAGGTGGGGATTGAACCAGGGACCCTTGGGCCGCGCACGGCCATTCTTCCACTGCGCCACGCCGTCCCATGGTCAGAGTGCAGAAGTGTTACTACAGTCATGTAGAATCTACGGACATTATATATATATTATTATATTCTGAGTGGAATATTCAAAATGTCAGACTAAATTTGTGGCATTTTGCAATGTTTAGACGGTATTTTCACATACTTTGCGGATTGTGAATACACTTGGATATGTTTTAGTTAGAGATATTATCAACCGATAAATGCTTTAAAATGTAACATCGGAAATGATCGGTATCGTTTTTTTTATTTTGTTTTATTTATTTTTTTATTTTATTAAATCAACATAAAAAACACAAGATACACTTACAATTAGTGCACCAACCCAAAATACCTCCCTCCCCCATTTACACTCATTCACACAAAATGTTATTAATATTCTGGTTCCTACAATATATATCAATACAGTCTGCAAGGGATACAGTCCGTAAGCACACATGATTGTGCGTGTCCGTAGATTCTACATGACTGTAGTAACACTTCTGCACTCTGACCATATTATTAGAGCAGTCATACTAGAAATGTGCAAAAATTAGATAGAGATGTGCTGTTTATCATTCACAATCCTTATGCATTCTAAATTGTAAATAAATATCTAACAATTGAGTCAACAGATGGAGGGTCCTCACCTTTAACAGTTAATTTGACTCATTTTCATTATTTACTAGTTTCTATGTAATGTATGTGCAAATTCCAAGCTGCTGTTTTGAGGTATGTTAAAAAAAATAATGCACTTTGTGACTTCAATAATAAATATGGCAGTGCCATGTTGGCATTTTTTTCCATAACTTGAGTTGATTTATTTTGTAAAACCTTGTTACATTGTTTAATGCATCCAGCGGGGCATCACAACAAAATTAGGCATAATAATGTCTTAATTCCACGACTGTATATATCGGTATCGGTTGATATCGGAATCGGTAATTGGACAATATCGGAATATCGGCAAAAAAGCCATTATCGGACATCTCTAGAAAGAAGTATAAAGTAAAGCACGGCAGTCTTCAGTGAGGTGACTTGGGAGTCGTGTTCCATCATTCCTGAGACTAACGCTGTGATCAGAGTTCATGGGTGGAATGAAGCGGTCAACCCGTGTTCTCTGGGGGCCGTGTTCAACGTGACACGCGGATGAAGCCAGCTGCGATACGACGATAGTGTCGTGTTGAAGTGGCAGCACTGGTCGGGTACGATGAATGGCGTCATGGCGAGCAGCAAGGTCAGGCTTTTAGGTGCTTGGGGGGAAAAAAAACCCGCGAGCAGATTGGTGGGAGGGGGATAAATAATCTGTTGTTCTCTAAAAGGTTGGTAATCCTGTAGGCAAAGAACACACTCTGGTATTAAAGGCTCTCTCCTGGTCATCAGGATGGCTCCCGGGTGGGTCGCGAGAGGAAGAAGACGGTGTCCTTCAGCAGCAGCCTATCAGAGAAGAAGATCAGCGGCGCGGCCGACTGTATCCACTCCATGGTGGGTCAGCAGGACGCGGTCACGCACGTGCATTGAAATCCACTCACGTGTTGTTGGCCTAGGTGGAAGGGAGCGAGTTGAAGAAGGTGCGGCCCAACTCCCGCGTGTACCAGCGCTACTACCTCCTGGACGCCGGCCTGCAGGCTCTGTGCTGGGAGCCGTCCAAGAAGGAGTCGGACAAAGCCAGGATCGCGCTCGCCGCCATCCGAGAGGTGGGTGTCCGAACAAAGCCTCGCTAGTTCTTCTTCTTCAGCGACTCTTTGGGAACGTTGACCTTTGTGTCTCACCTTGTAGGTCCGCACCGGCCGTAACACGCACACCTTCCGCGCCAGCGGCCTTTATGAGCAGATTTCTGAGGACTGCGCTTTCTCCATCATATACGGCGAGCTGTACGACAGCTTGGACCTGGTGGCCCTCTCCACGGAAGTGGCCAGTATTTGGGTGACGGGTCTAAGGTACGCACTCATAGACACAAAACCTTTGAGGTAGACTAGACCGCCAGCCCTGGCAAACATGGTGACTTGCAGGATGTTCGTTCAATTGTTAGATGTTGTCGAAACAAGCAGATAACAGACATGACACAAAACTATAAATCAATAACACTAAAACAACACCAATAAAATAAATGGTGGCTGTCAGTAACAGTTTCAGTTTTACATCAAGCAGAGTAGACATTTTTTGGAATGACTCAATTCTGAGGTTGAAATGAGGCAATCACCATGTGAATTAGGGCTGGGCCCATTCATCCATCCATCCATCTTCTTCCGCTTATCCGAGGTCAGGTCGCGGGGGCAGGGAAGCCCAGACTTCCCTCTCCCCAGCCACTTCGTCCAGCTCCTCCCAGGGGATCCCGAGGCGTTCCCAGGCCAGCCGGGAGAGATAGTCTTCCCAACGTGTCCTGGGTCTTCCCCGTGGCCTCCTACCGGTCGGACGTGCCCGAAACACCTCCCTAGGGAGGCGTTCGGGTGGCATCCTGACCAGATGCCCGAACCACCTCATCTGGCTCCTCTCGATGTGGAGGAGCGGCGGTTTTACTTTGAGCTCCTCCCGGATGACAGAGCTTCTCTCCCTATCTCTAAGGGAGAGCCCCGCCACCCGGCGGAGGAAACTCATTTCGGGCGCTTGTACCCGTGATCTTGTCCTTTCGATCATGACCCAAAGCTCATGACCGTAGGTGAGGATGGGAACGTGGATCGACCGGTAAATCGAGAGCTTTGCCTTCCGGCTCAGCTCCTTCTTCACCACAACGGATCGATACAGCGTCCGCATTACTGAAGACGCCGCACCGATCCGCCTGTCGATCTCACGATCCACTCTTCCCTCACTCGTGAACAAGACTCCGAGGTACTTGAACTCCTCCACTTGGGGCAAGATCTCCTCCCCAACCCGGAGATGGCACTCCACCCTTTTACGGGCGAGAACCATGGACTCGGACTTGGAGGTGCGGATTCCCATCCCAGTCGCTTCACACTCGGCTGCGATATAGAAAATGACTATATCGTGATATTCGAGTATACGTTCTCACGCAGCTGCGGGCATTGCAGTACAGGCGTTTCTCACTCTTTCTTGCCTCTGCTTCTCACAGAGACTTAAAACAAGCGCACCTTCTTACACACGTCACATACGTATACGCCCCTGCGGAGCAGAGAGGTTGCGGCATGGGTAACGTTAGCTGTGGTGCGAGTGGTAATACGAGAGAAAGAAGGTGCGAATCTGGTAACAAATGAAGAAAGAATGAATTCCCATCGTCTGGCAGTGGTTTGGCTTCAAGCGGGATATTTGTAACAGTGTTAGAGTTGTTTATACGGCCTTATGCATTCACTTGTGTGTGTGAAAAGCCGTAGATATTATGTGTCTGGGCCGGCACGCAAAGGCAGTGCCTTTAAGACACGCCCCCAATATAGTTGTCTGGGTGGAAATCGGGAGAAATTCGGGAGAATGGTTGCCCCGTGAGATTTTCGGGACGGGCACTGAAATTCGGGAAAATCGGGAGGGTTGGCAAGTATGACTGGGAGACGCAACTGCTCTGTACTTCTCCCTACATCTGTGTACCACTCCGTACAGCGGTGTTTTAAAAAGTCATACATTTTCCTTTTTGAAACAGATACCGATAATTTCCGATATTACATTTTAAAGCATTTATCGGCCGATAATATCGGCAGTCCGATAATATCGGACATCTCTAGTTAAAATTGTTGTTGACGTGCATGAATGAGAACAAAAGAATGAATTGAAGGTTACGGCGAGGTGTGTTTTATCCGATGAATGGATAGATTCCAGAAATGAAGGCCAGCTTTAGTGCTGCTGATGATGGTGAAGCGTGACTTCCTTCCTTGTCCTCAGGTACCTGCTGCAGTACGGCAAACATGCCCTGGACATGCTGGCCAGCAAGCAGCACAGCCTGCGCCTCGGGTGGCTGGAGCAGCTTTTCTGCTCTGCAGGGGACAGCCAGTTGGGCATTGGCCTGCAGTCTGCCATAAAACTGGTCCAGACGGTGAATCCCGGGGTGAGCCGCAGCAAAGTGGAGCACAGGTTCCAAGAGCTTCAGAGAGGTCGCGCCGAGAGGACGGTTTCTCTCGCTACGGAACTGGGAGCTCAGGACTGGAGCGAGGAGGGTAAAGCTCCACTGGGGGGAGGCCAGAGGGTCACCAAAGCGGAGTTCGTGGAGGTCTTCCATGACTTTTGCACACGTCCGGAGATTTACTTTCTTTTAGTGCAGTTCTCCAGCAACAAGGAGTTCCTGGACACCAAAGACTTGACGAGGTTCCTGGAGGCTGAGCAAGGTGTTGCTCAGGTCGGTACCAACCCACACACTCGAGCACAATCCACATGTTATCTTTACGTGTACCGTGTTTTCTGGACTAGAGCGCGCACCGGTATATAAGCCACACCCTTAAAATAAATAAATAAAATATATTTTCCATATATTAGGCGCACCGGACAATAATCCGCAGATAAATATACGTTGTGAAATGAGTTATTTACACAAAAGGCCTACTGAAATGCGATTTTCTTATTCAAATGGGGATAGCAGGTCCATTCTATGTGTCATACTTGATCATTTCGCGATATTGCCATATTTTTGCTGAAAGGATTTAGTAGAGAACATCGACGATAAAGTTCGCAACTTTTGGTCGCTGATAAAAAAGCCTTGCCTGTACCGGAAGTAGCAGACGATATGCGCGTGACATCACAGGTTGTGGCGCTCCTCACATCCGCACATTGTTTACAATCATGGCCACCAGCAGCGAGAGCGATTGGGACCGAGAAAGCGACGATTTCCCCATTAATTTGAGCGAGGATGAAAGATTCGTGGATGAGGAAAGTGAGAGTGAAGGACTAGAGGGCAGTGGGAGCGATTCAGATAGGGAAGATGCTGTGAGAGGCGGGTGGGACCTGATATTCAGCTGGGAATGACTAAAACAGTAAATAAACACAAGACATAGATATACTCTATTAGCCACAACACAACCAGGCTTATATTTAATATGCCACAAATTAATCCCGCATAACAAACACCTCCCCCCTCCCGTCCATATAACCCGCCAATACAATTCAAACACCTGCACAACACACTCAATCCCACAGCCCAAAGTACCGTTCACCTCCCCAAAGTTCATACAGCACATATATTTCCCCAAAGTTACGTACGTGACATGCACATAGCGGCACGCACGTACGGGCAAGCGATCACATGTTTGGAAGCCGCAGCTGCATGCGTACTCACGGTACCGCGTCTGCGTATCCAACTCAAAGTCTTCCTGGTAAGAGTCTCTGTTGTCCCAGTTCTCCACAGGCCAATGGTAAAGCTTGACTGTCATCTTTCGGGAATGTAAACAATGAAACACCGGCCGTGTTATCCGGCACAACAGTCAGGGGGTGCATTCTACGGCGGGGGTGCGTTATCCGGCACAACACCTGCCGCAATACACCGCTTCCCACCTACAGCTTTCTTCTTTGCTGTCTCCATTGTTCATTGAACAAATTGCAAAAGATTCACCAACACAGATGTCCAGAATACTGTGGAATGTTGCGATGAAAACAGACGACTTAATAGCTGGCCACCATTCTGTCCCAAAATGTCCTCTACAATCCGTGACGTCACGCGCAGGCGTCATCATACCGAGACGTTTTCAGCAGGATATTTCGCGCGAAATTTAAAATTGCACTTTAGTAAGCTAACCCGGCCGTATTGGCTTGTGTTGCAATGTTAAGATTTCATCATTGATATATAAACTATCAGACTGCGTGGTCGGTAGTAGTGGGTTTCAGTAGGCTTTTAATTGTTTCCAAACAGTGTCTGTAACACGGCAGTTAAACGGCTGATCAAACAAAACAGAAGTCATCGTCATGAACCCTCTAGCTGCGGAAGCTATCTCTCCAATCAGCTAAACAGACTCAATAACTCCATGGTGACATTTTGGTGAATTTACTGGGGAATTTGTGAAATGTCGTTGTAAGTTAATACTTACGTGTTAGCATATTAGCTAATGCTAACAACGCTAGCTTGACTACATTACGATAGCAAGTACAAATCATCATCATCGGCGATCACTCGAAGCGAGTATGATTGTCCTCCTGTTGGTGGGTCCTTCAGGAGAACGCCTGTGCGTGGAATCTTTTAAAGTGGGGAGACTGGTGCACAGACAGCCACCACATTGTCCTTAGCAAAGAGAAGGCCAGGGTCCAATGGCATGGAAACCAAGACAATTGGGGGCTCATCTTTGCTGCAGCCTTCTTCCGCCTTTGTGCCCGTTGTGGAGCTTCTCTGCAACCATCATCCGCCCACTCCACCGTTAAGGTCTTTTTTGACGAGGGAGACGCGCAGACTTCAACGTCACTTCTTGGCTGTGGGGAGCTGTATCCGATGGCAAGGGAAACCGACCGGAACCTCCTCGGAGCTACAGGAACTCCGGTCTGTTAGAGGACTGCCTATGGTGCGCCTACCAGCACTTGCTTTTCTCTAATGGTGTGCTCCCCTAGCCTTTTGTCTTCCCAGACTAACCCACAAGGCAGTGGGGTCCATGTACAAATATGCATGAAAACACTCCTACAGACATCACACATAGCATGCTTTAGTAAGTAAGAAGTGTTATGGTTATATTGTAAAGCTTACAAACGTTGCTTGGAGTGACGAATGAAGGATCCATACGAGTAGCAACACTATGGACGGTTAGTATAAGGCACGGCATTCGTACTTTCGCCTCAAGGCACAAAACAGAAGATAAATACTGTAGATTCTCAACCCGCAGCGCCTGCAGTGAGCAAGCAGGTCCAAAAGATGGCGCCATAGCACAAACAATAACACACCTTTTCAGTCTCTGTGTCGGTGTTACTACTATTTAAAATATTATGGCTGTTAGCGAAGAAAATTTCCGAGATTTTCCGCACCTTCGTTTAAACAGCAGGGGGGAAAAGTTGTGTGTAAAATATGGTGATTGTGCTCCCATCCAGGTGACGGAAGAAGACAGTCTGAGGCTGATCCGGTCCCACGAGCCATCAGAAGAGGGCCGACTGCTGGGCTACTTGTCGATGGACGGCTTCAGCAGCTACCTGACGTCGGCGGAGTGCCACCTCTTTGACCGGGAGCACCACTCGGTGTGCCAGGACATGTCCCAGCCTTTGTCTCACTACTTCATCAACTCCTCTCACAACACCTACCTCATCCAGGACCAGTACCAGGGACCCTCAGACATTTCCGGCTACATCCGGGCGCTCAAGATGGGCTGCCGGTGCGTCGAGGTGGACGTATGGGACGGCCCCGACGAGGAGCCAGTGGTGTGCACCGGACACACCCTCTGTCCGCCTCTTTCCCTGCGCAATGTGTTGGAGGCGGTCGGACGCTTTGCGTTTGTGGCGTCCGAGTACCCCTTGATTGTGTGCATTGAGAACCACTGTTCACTCCGACAGCAGAAGGCCATGGTGCAGCATCTGGTGAGAATACTGGGAGAGAGGCTCCTCCCACACCCTCCAGACCAGAGGGAGCCATACCTTCCGTCGCCACAAGCCTTAAGGCATCGGATCCTCTTGAAGGGGAAGAAGTTGGGGCCGGGCTGGGAGGCGGAGGACGGGGAAGTCAGTGAGGAGGACGAAGGGGCCGAGATGTGTGAAAGGATGAAGGCAGCGAGTAACGGAGAGGCAAAGACCCCGAGAACTCCCACAGCCGCCACTCCATGCAATCCTCCTCATCTTCCTCACAAACGCATCCGACTGTTAAAGGAGCTCTCAGACCTTGTGACTCTGTGCCAGGCGGTCCACTTCATAGACTTCCCCACATCCACCAAAATCCAAAAACCTTGGGAATTGTGCTCCTTCCAGGAGAAACATGCCGAGTGTCTCGCTGGCGAGAGCCCCGGCAACTTCGTGGACCACAACAAACGCTTCCTGACCCGAGTGTACCCCAGCCCCAAGCGCATGGACTCCAGCAACATGAACCCTCAGGACCTGTGGAAGTATGGCTGTCAGATGGTGTCGATGAATTTCCAGTCAGCTGGACTAATGATGGACCTGAACACAGCCTGGTTCCGCCAGAACGGTAACTGCGGTTACGTTCTGCGGCCCGCCATCATGCGACAGGAGGTGTCCTATTTCTGTGCAGACTCCAGAGACACAGTGCCCGGGGTGTCCCCGCAGCTGCTCCACGTGAAGGTATGAGGGACTAGAACAAGGAAGTCTTTGTCATCGACCAGTATGTTCTGTGGTGACCTCTTTCAGGTCATCAGCGGACAGAACCTCCCCAAGCCCAGGGGTTCTGGCACCAAAGGAGATGTGGTAGATCCCTATGTGTACGTGGAGATCCATGGCATCCCTGCGGACTGCACGGCGCGCCGCACAAGGACCGTCTCACAAAGCTGGGACAACCCAGTCTTCGACGAGAGCTTCGAGTTCCAGATCAACCTGCCGGAGCTCGCTATGGTTCGCTTCGTGGTGCTGGATGACGACTTTATAGGAGACGAGTTCATAGGTTGGTGAAGTTGGATGAAGTCGACTTCTTGTCTTGACTCCATGCGTGAAAATAACTCTTGTCACAGGTCAGTACACCATCCCTCTGGAGTGTCTCCTACCCGGGTACCGCCAAGTCCCGTTACAGTGTCTCACCGGGGAGGATCTTCCCCACGCCAAACTCTTCGTCCACGTGGCTCTGACCAACCGCAGAGGAGGGGGGAAGCCTCACAAAAGGGGTCTGTCTGTCCGGAAAGCCCGGAAGGGGCGGGACTACACGGCTCTGAGAGACCTGGAAATTCGGTCGGTTGATGACCTTTTCAAGATGGCCACTCCCTTGCTGAGAGAAGCCACAGACTTGAGGGAAAACCTGCAGGTGAGGGAGTCTGAAGTCCCGCAGCTCCTTGATTGGATGTCTTGGTCCAGTGAGTCTTGTCCTGTTCCCCATAGAACTCGGTGGCGCTGTTCAGGGAACTGTGCGGGGTCTCGGCCGTGTCAAACCTCATGCAGTGCGTACTGGCGCTGGCCTCCAGAGTGACAGGACCCGACGGGACGCCTTTGCTGCTCTTTGATCTTCACCAGCCCTATCCCAGCCTGGAGCCCCAGGGGCCCCTGCCTGATGTCCTGCGCCGGGTCGTCTCCACCTACCAATCGGTGAGAAAGTAAACACGGCGACAAGAACTTAGCTCTGAAGTGCAGAGAAAGGAAGGAAATAAGATCAGCAAGCATCTTGCGGTCTGCCTGACAACAAAGAGCGTAGACCAAGCTTCCTGCGGCCCTGGCCTAGACCCAAATCTAGACTTGCACTCAGCAGGAGGAAGTTAGTTTGCAGACTTGAATCCCACTTACAGTCAATGTGATCACACGTTTTGTTAAACTGACCTCGCTGAGTAGAAGCACCACAAGAACAACATAAACATCATCATCAGAAGACATGTTACATGTTCTTTGATAGAGTCCAAAAGTCAGTTTTGTTTCAAATATTTGAAATATTATATCAGAATATGTTCAATTACAGGTGTCAAACTCAAGTGGCCTGCGAGGCCAGGAAATAATGTAGATATTGTAATAAATAATGTAATGTAAATAAAAAAAATTAAATAATGTAATGTCAATAGAAAATGTAAATGTAATATAAATAACGTAATGTAAATAACAAATCTATATAATCTAATGTAAATTTAAAAAAATAATAATGTAATGTATTTCTTTGGAAATAATGTAAATAAAAAATGTAAATAAAGTAATATGAATAATGTAATGTATTTCTTCTGAAATAATGTAATGTAAATAATGTAAAGTAAACAATGTAAGTGAAAAAATTTAAAAAATAAAGTAATGTAAATAACGTAAAGTAAATAATGTAATGTAATAAAAAATGTAAATCATGTATTATAAAGTAATGTAATGTAAATTATGTAATGTAAATAATGTAATATAAATAAAGTAATGTAATGTAAATAAGGTAAAGTAAAAATTGTAATGGAAATAATGTAAAGTATTTCTTTGGAAATAATGTAAAGTAAATAATGTAAGTAATGTAAAGTATTTCTTTGGAAATAATGTAAAGTAACATAATTAATGTAAAATAAATAATGTAACAAACGATGTAAAGTAAATAATGTAAAGCAAATAATATAACGTAAATTATTAAAGTGAATAATATAATGGAAATAATGTAATAGAAATAATGAAAAATAAATCAAGTAATTTAAATTATTAAAGTAAATGTTATGGAAATATTGTAATGCAAATTATTAAAGCAAAACAAGTGAATAATGTAATGGAAATAATGTAAAGTAAATAAATTAATTTAAATTATTAAAGTAAAAAAGTAAAGGTAATGGAAATATTGTAATGCAAATAATGTAATGTAAATTATTAAAGTAAAAAAGTGAATAATGTAACATAAATAATGTATTGGAAATAATGTAAAGTAAATAAAGTAAAATAAATCATGTAAAGTACTTATTTTTTCCTCAATGTGTTTCTTTTTGCCGTTTAGACAAGAAAAATATTGACTGCATGGAATTGCATATCTTTTAAATTGTACAAATATCTGATCATGCAGCAAGCATTTTATACTGTTATGATTTTTGTTTAAAAAAAAGATATGCCGAGCTATCTGCTTGTCACCTCTTCTTGTGATTTTAAAACAAGTTCTCCATCCATTTGTACGTAAATAAAAAAACACCCCCCAAAAAACACAGGTTATTGTGTAATTAAACCATAAATGCTATTATTTGAATAAATTATTTAAATTAAATTTGAATAATTTATCACAACACACATATATATATATATATATATATATATATATATATATATATATAAAAAGAAAATTAAACCCCTGGTTGGATTTACTGAATTTATATTTTTTTAAATGGCCAACTATTTGCGCGTGCGTGTGTGTGTGTGTGTGCAGATGGTTCAAGCCAGCAGAGTGGTGTTGGAGCTCTCAGACAGTCTCTATGAGAGGATTCTGCACATCCAGATGATGGGTGAGTGAAATGAATACTGTGTTGATTGTCCCTGGTAAGAAACGTGTCATCACAGGGAACATGTAGTGGTTTAGCGTGTGAATGTTGGGAGAAGAAACATTCCAGAGGTCAACTTGGTATCAGCTGAGCGTCTCTTGGACAAACCAACGTGTGATAGTTGAGACTTATCTGCTGCAGGGCCCGGGTCAGAGAGGACACGGCACTTCCTGTTTGTGTGTCGTAAAGATGGCCATCAGCTGATCCCAGGCCCAGCAGGGGGGCGGGGGGGAGAGAGCGATGAAAGATTGCCTCAGATCAAACATAACACTTATGATAACTGAAGGATTCTTTGGTTCGAGTGGAAAAGGTAAATACCGTAATAAAAAACATTAGTATTACCTTAAAATATAAATTTTGTCATGTTGACTTTTATTTTTATTTAGATAGAGTTAGGGGTTAGTGGTTAACCCTAACCATAAGGACGCCATGGTGAGGTTTGTAGAGTGGCCGTGCAAGCAACCTGAGGGTTCCTGGTTTGAATCGGCAGCACGGTGGAAGAGGGGTTAGTGCGTCTGCCTCACAATACGAAGGTCCTGAGAAGTCGTGAGTTCAATCCCGGCCTCGGGATCTTTCTGTGTGGAGTTTGCATGTTCTCCCCGTGACTGCGTGGGTTCCCTCCGGGTACTCCGGCTTCCTCCCACCTCCAAAGACATGCACCTGGGGATAGGTTGATTGGCAACACTAAATTGGCCCTAGTGTGTGAATGTTGCATGTACAAATAAATATGCATGAAAACACTCCTACAGAAATCACACATGGGACGCTTTAGTAAGTATGAATTGTTTTAGTTATATTGTAAAATTTACATACGTTGCTTGGAGTGATGCATTTCCTAAATGATACACTTATATTTATTTGTAAAATTAATATTATTGTTGATATAAATATTAAAACATATTTTTGTAGCCTACTTCATTGATTCTTTTTTTGGTTCTCTGGGTGTACCGGCCCTTTAATAGCCTCTAGTTTTAAATCTTGCTCACACAGTCAAGTATATCTTGTTCCCAGCAGGATTTTGTCACATCTCCTCCCTCGACCCGTGATCTCTGACCCTCAGCCAGAAGTGAGGTAGAAATGACGCACTTGAGGGGTCACAGTCATTGGGGTCAGCGCCCTAAATAACAACATTGCTTCTTTGCCAACTGTACGTACACGCAATGATGCTCCAGAGGCTGCACGTTGCCTAGCAACAGCAACGTAAAGGTTACCGTTCAGTCAACTTCTGTAGGGGTGTGTGTGTTTGTGTGTAACGTCTGGGCTCTTGGTGATGGCCCACGGTTTGATGTGCGCCCCATGTTAACCCACTTCTATGTTTCCATGGCAACTGCGGGACAGTGGCCCAGGGCAACCAGAGGAAAGCATGCGCACACACACACACTGGTTATCATTTGGAATGGGGACCAAGTTTTTGATCATCACTTGTGGGGACCACCCTTTCTACAGGTTGTGGAGGCATAACATTTTTTTGGGTAAAATGGCCACTGCCCAGTTAGCTCATACACGTCTTTAAATCTCTGGATTGATGAAGTAATGTGCTGATCATTCTTACTGGGGACCCTGGGGAAAAATAGTTAATATGGTTCATGGGGACCACATTTAAATAATTTTGCATAATTCATACCAATTTGTACGTGACTACTGAAGACCATTTAAAAAAAAAAAAAAAAGTTCAAATTAGATGTTAAACATGTTTACTTTTCAGTAAACATGTTTTATGATGTGGTAATACTGTCAAAGCGCTTTGAGTACCTTGAAGGTAGAAAAGCGCTATACAAGTATAACCCATTTATCATTTATCATTTATTATGGGCCAAAGCTTAAAAATCACTTAGGCATCTTCAGAATGGATCTGACAATCATTTAGAAAGGTTTCCCTTTAGGGGACCTGTTTTTTTGTCCCCATACCGTCAGAGGTCCCCGAAAGGTGACTGTGTAAACAGAGCGGTGTCTCTATTAAGTAAGCATTGCCAGAACACACACACACACACACACACACACACACACACACACACACACACACACACACACACACACACACACACACACACACACACACACACACACACACACACACAACTTTAAGCATTTGACAAGCCTATTGCTTGGCATTTTTTCATCCATATTTTAATCTACATTTTCGTCCTTTATTTTTATCTATTTTTTCATCTTTATCTATTTTTACTATCTATATTTAATATAATTTTCCATCTATATTTCATCCATATTTACATACATTTTCATTTACTTTTTCATCTATATTTTCACATTTTAAATACATTTATCTATATTTTCATTAATATTTTATATAATTATACATTACGTTTTATTTAATAAGCACATTTAATATGTTTGTTACATTTTGAACAGTAACACTGTTTTTGCATATGGGAAAACAAAACAGTTTCTTTGGCGTACCACTAGATGGAGCCAGCGCACAACTAATAGTACATGTACCACAGTTTGACATTCACTGCCCCAGATCCACTTCAGATCTATCCGTCGATTATACGGTTCTATTATTGTTTTATGCCCTTGTTGTTAAAAAAACACACAAAAAAAACATATTTGGTGTAAATATCAAACACAAATATGGAATATTTCCCCCATAGAATATTGCATATGGAATATTTAATATGGAGTAATTGAATAGGTCCATAATTCATAAAATGGATTTTAATTCCTGATTATTTTGGAGCGATGCCAGCCTGCGTGGTAGTTTGGTGCTATGAGAGTTGTTATTGTTACATTTCATGTTTAATCTTTGATTCCACTTGATATTTTTGGTCATAGTAGTTTTAAATGTGCTGCAGGCCACACTTGGACACCTGAGATGTATGTGGTGGTAATGAAGGGCAGATGAATAAATCAAAGTGCTAACCTGCCATGTTTGTGCAGCCATGACCTTCCATGAGAAGCTGCCGAGTCTGGCGGCCAAGGAGGGGTTAAAAGGTCGCAAGGCGGGTCGAGCGGTGGAGAGCTTCAGCTGGAACATCACCATTCTGAAGGTCAGAAAGACACTCTTGAAGTGATGACTCCACCTGAAGTCACTTCCTGTCGTCTCACCTTTGACTCCACCTGAAGTCACTTCCTGTCGTCTCACCTTTGACTCCACCTGAAGTCACTTCCTGTCGTCTCACCTTTGACTCCACCTGAAGTCACATCCTGTTGTCATCTCACCTTTGACTCCACCTGAAGTCACATCCTGTTGTCATCTCACCTTTGACTCCACCTGAAGTCACATCCTGTCGTCTCACCTTTGACTCCACCTGAAGTCACTTCCTGTCGT
The DNA here is from genome assembly GCF_033978685.3 of Nerophis lumbriciformis. Lineage (NCBI taxonomy): Eukaryota > Metazoa > Chordata > Actinopteri > Syngnathiformes > Syngnathidae > Nerophis > Nerophis lumbriciformis. The sequence goes on along the minus strand of NC_084568.2, from coordinate 29,134,387 downwards.
CTCACCTTTGACTCCACCTGAAGTCACATCCTGTTGTCATCTCACCTTTGACTCCACCTGAAGTCACTTCCTGTTGTCATCTCACCTTTGACTCCACCTGAAGTCACTTCCTGTTGTCATCTCACCTTTGACTCCACCTGAAGTCACTTCCTGTCGTCTCACCTTTGACTCCACCTGAAGTCACATTCTGTTGTCATCTCACCTTTGACTCCACCTGAAGTCACATCCTGTTGTCATTTGACTCCACCTGAAGTCACTTCCTGTTGTCATCTCACCTTTGACTCCACCTGAAGTCACTTCCTGTCGTCTCACCTTTGACTCCACCTGAAGTCACATCCTGTCGTCTCACCTTTGACTCCACCTGAAGTCACTTCCTGTCGTCTCACCTTTGACTCCACCTGAAGTCACATCCTGTTGTCATCTCACCTTTGACTCCACCTGAAGTCACTTCCTGTTGTCATCTCACCTTTGACTCCACCTGAAGTCACTTCCTGTTGTCATCTCACCTTTGACTCCACCTGAAGTCACTTCCTGTCGTCTCACCTTTGACTCCACCTGAAGTCACATTCTGTTGTCATCTCACCTTTGACTCCACCTGAAGTCACATCCTGTTGTCATTTGACTCCACCTGAAGTCACTTCCTGTTGTCATCTCACCTTTGACTCCACCTGAAGTCACTTCCTGTCGTCTCACCTTTGACTCCACCTGAAGTCACTTCCTGTTGTGGTCTCACCTTTGACTCCACATGAAGTCACTTCCTGTTGTCGTCTCACCTTTGACTCCACCTGAAGTCACTTCCTGTCGTCGTCTCACCTTTGAGTCCACCTGAAGTCACTTCCTGTTGTGGTCTCACCTTTGACTCAACCTGAAGTCACTTCCTGTTATCGTCTCAGCTTTGACTCCACTTGAAGTCACTTTCTGTCATCTTACCTTTGACTCCACCTGAAGTCACTTCCTGTCATCTTACCTTTGACTCCACCTGAAGTCACTTCCTGTCGTCGTCTCACCATTGACTCCACCTGAAGTCACTTCCTGTTGTAGTCTCACCTTTGACTCCACCTGAAGTCTCTTCCTGTTGGTGTCTCACCTTTGACTCCACCTGAAGTCACTTCCTGTCGTCGTCTCACCTTTGACTCCACCTGAAGTCACTTCCTGTTGTCATTTCACCTTTGACTCCACCTGAAGTCACTTCCTGTCGTCGTTTCACCTTTGACTCCACCTGAAGTCACTTCCTGTCGTTTCACCTTTGACTCCACCTGAAGTCACTTCCTGTCGTCTTACCTTTGACTCAACCTGAAGTCACTTCCTGTTGTCATTTCACCTTTGACTCCACCTGAAGTCACTTCCTGTGGTCGTCTCATCTTTGACTCCACCTGAAGTCACTTCCTGTCATCTTACCTTTGACTTCACTTGAAGTCTCACCTTCACTTCCTGTCATCTTACCTTTGACTTCACTTGAAGTCTCAACTTCACTTCCTGTGCAGGGCCAAGCTGATCTTCTCAGTCACGCCAAGGCTGAAGTTCAGGACAACATGAAGCAGATCTGCGATGCCGCGCTCGCCGGGAACCTCACTCGGGACGTTGCGAGAGAATGTTGGCGACAAAGCCAGCGCCGCCACGAGGGCGGGACCAGCGATGGCGGCAAGTGAGCCAATCAGAGGTCTACTTGTACACGCAGCAGCAGGTGTTGTTGGGTAGCTCGCAGGCCGAGGAACAAAGTGTTTCATATTGTTGTCTCGGTCACATGACTGTACAGTATTTTAATATTGTCTTTTTGCGGCAAAACATTATTTAAATAAAATCTAAGTGTTTTTAAGAAGAGACGCTGATGTGAATTTAGGTTGTGATTGCGATGGGAGCTCGTTTGGACCAATTAGGCTGATGACGGTCAGGAGTGTCTACATTTGAATACTTTGAACCCCAAGGAGGTCGGTAGGAACTCAAGTGGTTGGTGAAATGAAGCAACATCTAGCAGTATATCTCATAACAAAGCATGTTCATGGAACTCTATGCAAAGAGGAAATAATAAATAATCACCTGCCACACTTTGGACGCACCTGACACAGGACGCCTGTCTGAGAAATGCAATCGACAAAATATGCTGCTTTTATTTCATTACTGGTACACTTTTTTTCTCCATTTTGGGGTATTTAGATTTGTATGATTTGTTTCCTAATTAAAAATGTTAAGCTACTGAATCTGGAACTATTATTCATTACTTTGTTTATTATTGTATTGATAAGACTATTTGATATTTGTGTACAAATGTCTCAAATGTACGCCACAAACTTATTGTATCTAATTACAGGTTTGCTAAATTCTATATATCATAAAATATATATAATATATATATATATATATATATATATATTTTTTACACTTTATCAAAGTATTTACTAATGCGTTATATTCTGTAGATTATATTACTTATAATTTCGTTTTTTTTTTTACTAATTATTACTGTATTGTATTTAATTAGAAGATTACGAAGGTCCGGGGTTCGATCCTGCGCTCGGGATCTTTCTGTGTGGAGTTTGCATGATCTCCCCGTGTCTGCGTGGGTTCCCTCCGGGTACTCCGGCTTCTTCCCACCCAGAGGATAGGTTGATTGGCAACACTAAATGGTCCCTAGTGTGTGAATGTGAGTGTAAATGTTGTCTGTCTATCTGTGTTGGCGACTTGTCCAGGGTGTACACCGCCTTCCGCCAGAATGCAGCTGAGATAGGCTCCAGCGATCCCAAAAGGGACAAGCGATAGAAAATGGATGGATGGACAGAAGATTGTTACATTTATTTAAATATTTTATAAAAATGTCTCGGCTATATCATGGTGTTCAGTAAAAGTTTGTTATATTTTATGAATTATTTAAGATTACTATAATATATATTTTTAATAAAGATTTTAAACTTTATGAAACTGTTATGTACTAATTTTTATTGTATCCAATGAGAAGTTTGAGTATTTTATGTATTATATTTATAATCGATTACATATTTTTACAAAAACGTTCAGGCTAAATTCAACTTATTTATAAATTGACTTTCTTATTGAACAATGTTTTTATAATTTAGAAACTGTATTACTCCTCTCTGAGCTGCCACCTTAACGTGGTAGAGGAGTTTGCATGTCCCAATGATCCTAGGAGCTATGTTGTCCGGGGGCTTTATGCCCCCTGGTAGGGTCTCCCAAGGCAAACTGGTCCTAGGTGAGGCATCAGACAAAGAGCAGCTCGAAGATCTCTATGAGGAACACTGACAAGGAACCCAGATTTCCCTCGCCCGGACGCGGGTCACCGGGGCCCCCCTCTGGAGCCAGGCCCAGAGGTGGGGCACGATGGCGAGTGCCTGGTGGCCGGGCCTGCCCCCATGGGGCCCGGCCGGGCACAGCCCGAAGAGGCAACGTGGGTCCCCCCTCCAATGGGCTCACCACCCATAGCAGGGGTCATAGAGGTCGGGTGCGATGTGAGCTGGGCGGCAGCCGAAGGCAGGGCACTTGGCGGTCCGATCCTCGGCTACAGAAGCTAGCTCTTGGGACGTGGAACGTCACCTCGCTGGGGGGGAAGGAGCCTGAGCTAGTGCGCGAGGTGGAGAAGTTCCGGCTAGATATAGTCGGACTCACTTCGACGCACAGCAAGGGCTCTGGAACCAGTTCTCTCGAGAGGGGCTGGACTCTCTTCTACTCTGGCGTTGCCGGCAGTGAGAGGCGACGGGCTGGGGTGGCAATTCTTGTTTCCCCCCGGCTCAGAGACTGCACATTGGAGTTCAACCCGGTGGACGAGAGGGTAGCTTCCCTCCGCCTTCGGGTGGGGGAACGGGTCCTGACTGTGGTTTGCGCTTATGCGCCAAACCGCAGCTCAGAGTACCCACCCTTTTTGGATTCACTCGAGGGAGTACTTGAGAGTGCGCCCCCGGGTGATTCCCTCGTTCTACTGGGAGACTTCAATGCTCATGTTGGCAGCGACAGTGAAACCTGGAGAGGCGTGATTGGGAAGAATGGCCGCCCGGATCTGAATCCGAGTGGTGTTTTGTTATTGGACTTTTGTGCTCGTCACAGATTGTCAATAACAAACACCATGTTAAAACATAAGGGTGTCCATATGTGCACTTGGCACCAGGACACCCTAGGCCGCAGTTCCATGATCGACTTTGTAGTTGTGTCATCGGATTTGCGGCCTCATGTTTTGGACACTCGGGTGAAGAGAGGGGCGGAGCTTTCTACCGATCACCACCTGGTGGTGAGTTGGCTGCGATGGTGGGGGAGGATGCCGGACAGACCTGGCAGGCCCAAACGCATTGTGAGGGTTTGCTGGGAACGTCTGGCAGAGTCTCCTGTCAGAGAGAGTTTCAATTCCCACCTCCGGAAGAACTTTGAACATGTCACGAGGGAGGTGCTGGACATTGAGTCCGAATGGACCATGTTCCGCGCCTCTATTGTCGAGGCGGCTGATTGGAGCTGTGGCCGCAAGGTAGTTGGTGCTTGTCGTGGCGGTAATCCTAGAACCCGTTGGTGGACACCGGCGGTGAGGGATGCCGTCAAGCTGAAGAAGGAGTCCTATCGGGTTCTTTTGGCTCATAGGACTCCTGAGGCAGCGGACAAGTACCGACAGGCCAAGCGGTGTGCGGCTTCAGCGGTCGCAGAGGCAAAAACTCGGACATGGGAGGAGTTCGGTGAGGCCATGGAAAACGACTTCCGGACGGCTTCGAAGCAATTCTGGTCCACCATCCGCCGCCTCAGGAAGGGGAAGCAGTGCACTATCAACACCGTGTATGGTGAGGATGGTGTTCTGCTGACCTCGACTGCGGATGTTGTGGATCGGTGGAGGGAATACTTCGAAGACCTCCTCAATCCCACCAACACGTCTTCCTATGAGGAAGCAGTGCCTGGGGAGTCTGTGGTGGGCTCTCCTATTTCTGGGGCTGAGGTTGCTGAGGTAGTTAAAAAGCTCCTCGGTGGCAAGGCCCCGGGGGTAGATGAGATCCGCCCGGAGTTCCTTAAGGCTCTGGATGCTGTGGGGCTGTCTTGGTTGACAAGACTCTGCAGCATCGCGTGGACATCGGGGGCGGTACCTCTGGATTGGCAGACCGGGGTGGTGGTTCCTCTCTTTAAGAAGGGGAACCGGAGGGTGTGTTCTAACTATCGTGGGATCACACTCCTCAGCCTTCCCGGTAAGGTCTATTCAGGTGTACTGGAGAGGAGGCTACGCCGGATAGTCGAACCTCGGATTCAGGAGGAACAGTGTGGTTTTCGTCCTGGTCGTGGAACTGTGGACCAGCTCTATACTCTCGGCAGGGTCCTTGAGGGTGCATGGGAGTTTGCCCAACCAGTCTACATGTGTTTTGTGGACTTGGAGAAGGCATTCGACCGTGTCCCTCGGGAAGTCCTGTGGGGAGTGCTCAGAGAGTACGGGGTATCGGACTGTCTGATTGTGGCAGTCCGCTCCCTGTATGATCAGTGCCAGAGCTTGGTCCGCATTGCCGGTAGTAAGTCGGACACGTTTCCAGTGAGGGTTGGACTCCGCCAAGGCTGCCCTTTGTCACCGATTCTGTTCATAACTTTTATGGACAGAATTTCTAGGCGCAGTCAAGGCGTTGAGGGGATCTGGTTTGGTGGCTGCAGGATTAGGTCTCTGCTTTTTGCAGATGATGTGGTCCTGATGGCTTCATCTGGCCAGGATCTTCAGCTCTCACTGGATCGGTTCGCAGCTGAGTGTGAAGCGACTGGGATGAGAATCAGCACCTCCAAGTCCGAGTCCATGGTTCTCGCCCGGAAAAGGGTGGAGTGCCATCTCCGGGTTGGGGAGGAGATCTTGCCCCAAGTGGAGGAGTTCAAGTACCTCGGAGTCTTGTTCACGAGTGGGGGAAGAGTGGATCGTGAGATCGACAGGCGGATCGGTGCGGCGTCTTCAGTAATGCGGACGCTGTATCGATCCGTTGTGGTGAAGAAGGAGTTGAGCCGGAAGGCAAAGCTCTCAATTTACCGGTCGATCTACGTTCCCATCCTCACCTATGGTCATGAGCTTTGGGTTATGACCGAAAGGACAAGATCACGGGTACAAGCGGCCGAAATGAGTTTCCTCCGCCGGGTGGCAGGGCTCTCCCTTAGAGATAGGGTGAGAAGCTCTGCCATCCGGGAGGAGCTCAAAGTAAAGCCGCTGCTCCTCCACATCGAGAGGAGCCAGATGAGGTGGTTCGGGCATCTGGTCAGGATGCCACCCGAACGCCTCCCTAGGGAGGTGTTTAGGGCACGTCCCACCGGTAGGAGGCCGCGGGGAAGACCCAGGACACGTTGGGAAGACTATGTCTCCCGGCTGGCCTGGGAACGCCTCGGGGTCCCACAGGAAGAGCTGGACGAAGTGGCTGGGGAGAGGGAAGTCTGGGCTTCCCTGCTTAAGCTGCTGCCCCCGCGACCCGACCTCGGATAAGCGGAAGAAGATGGATGGATGGAAGATGGATGGAAACTGTATTACATATATTTTACTAAATAATAGCTAAATGTTGCTTACCTTACTTATGATTGCATTTAATTAAAAGGTTACATGTATTTGTCAAATATTTTCTAATTCAAGTTTTAAAGCTTTATTGAACTAACTAATATTTACTAATATAATTATTATTGTAAATAGTACATCTTTATTGTCCACTGAAGTGCAAAAGGAAGTTTGTCTCGACAACACACTAAAATATAAATATTGTCATATATAATAATGTACAATAGACAACAGGTGATGGGATCAAAAGTAAAGGTAACATAAGATCTGGAAAACATAGAAATATAGTATTTCATTAAAAGCTATATTTATTTTAAGTATTGCAATTAAAATGTTGAAGCTATTTTGACCTAACTGTTATTTACTAATTTATTATTGCATTTAATTAGAACATGTATTTTTTTTTAGAAAAATGTCTATAGTATAATTTACATTCACTTATATGTTCATTGTTATATAGAATTAGAAGCTTGCTATTTTTTAAATTTATTTAAAGTTTTAAAGCGGTAAGACCTAAACTTTTATTTATTAATGCATTTAAATATATTGTTATAATTGATTTAATGTATTTTTTATGAAAATGTTTATACTATATTTACAAAATGTTTTATTGTTGTATATAGTTCGAAGTGTGTTATATTTTGACAAACTATGTATTTATTAAAGTCTTTCAAGCTGTATGGTCCCAACTATTATTTACTAATCTATAATTGCATCTATTATACTTAGACTTAGACTTCCTTTTTATTGTCATTCAAATTTGAACTTTACCGCACAGATAAGAACGAAATTTCGTTACATAAGCAGGATAAAAAAACAATAAGGTGCATATATAAAAAAATAAATATATATAAATAATATACAAATATATACAAATATATATATTAAATATATATATATATATATATATATATATATATATATATATATATATATATATATATATATATATATATATATATATATATATATATATAAATAAATAGATTACTGTACAGATAAATATATTGCACGTTTTCACATGCGTCCACGTTTATGGATGTATGTTATATTGTCTTTTATTCCAGCGAGTTAATCCATTTTGGGGGGAGTTGAGGGGATAATTTAATTATGATGCGATACTAGCTACTTATACATTTTTTGATTAATATGTCTATGCTATATTAAACGTATTGTTTATTGTTGTATATAATTAGAAGTGTGTTATAGGTAGTTTTTTTTTTTTAATATATTTTTTACATTTAAAGTTTTCAAACTGTATGGCCCTATTATTTACTAATTTATTATTGTAGATTTATTTCACATATGTTTTCATAAACTCATTCTAAGCTATCTTAAACTATTTTTGTTTACATTTAAAAGCTTGCTACATATGATTGAGTTTAAAGTTGTTAAGTTGTATGTAACTATTTTCAAAACTAATCTAATTTAGATAATTAGCAGATTTTCAGAGGGAATAGAGAAGTTCGAAAAGATTCAATAACACTTGAACTAAATTGCTTGCCAAGCACACGCAGCCACTTTTTATTTCTTTGCCAAGAAATAATGCTTAGTCAGCGTTTTGGGGCGCAAGCATTACCGCTTTGGTTTCAACGGACACCACAAGAAAAGAAAGACATTCCATCATTTAATAATGCTACTGGATTGCAATAAAAAAGATGGAATAAGATCACAGTTGGGTTTTGTTGGGCTGATTAAGACGAGCGCTTGGAGGCACTGAGGAGGACGAGACTCATCGTCGTCTTTTGTCAGAGTTGTGATGTTTAAAATACATCTTCAGGTCATTTTCATTGCGACTAAACATGTCGGATCAGACTAATAATCTACATGAAAGTCAAAGTGGGACTAAATCACACCTGTGATGTATAAAATACATCTTCAGGTCGTTATCATGACGACTAAACATGTCGGATCAGACTAATGATCTACATGAAAGTCAAAGTGGGACTAAATCACAGGTGTGATGTAGAAAATACATCTTCAGGTCATTATTGATGAAGCTCGTTTCATTGCAACTAAACATGTTGGATTCGACTAATAATCTACATGAAAGAAAAATTGCACTTTTGGGGTCAAATTCTGTTCATCAATCACAATCCTTACTTGACAAAAGAACACGTCTTTCCCTTCACTGTGCCTTGTAAAGAGTGAACAACTGCTAGCAAGAGGTTGCTAAAAGACTAGAGGAACTGGGACCATGTAAATGCATCCTTGCATTGACCTTTGAACTGAGGTGTTCCTCAAGGCACCCCTTTAAGTCCTTTCCTGTTTGTCACTGTATAAGTAAGGTGTCAGATGCAGTCATTTGTTCGCCTTCTTTAGTTATACTGGTGGTGTTCCTCAAGGTTCCATCTTAGGTCCTCTCTTGTTCATCATTTGGGCTTTTCAACTGGTGGCCCGCGAGTTCAGTTCCAAAAACTTGTGAGACGCAGATTCTTAAAATGATTGTTTGTCACAGCACTATAAATAGGCAAAAATCAAATGTCTACTGTAGAGGACGTCTGTTGCTCACTTGTTCACAACTGGTTAACGTTTGAATTCTTGCTTTTGGTGGAGCCCAGTTGTATTATTTTATTGTTAAGTATGTGGAAGTATTATTTACCACTTTATTATTGTATTTATTTGAAATATTTCAATACAAATGTCCAAGCTGTACAACACTGTTTATTATTGTAATTATTTGTTATATTCTATACATCTAAATGTTTATACTACTTCAATATATACCATTTTTTTTACACTGTATCTAAATAAATATTTACCAATTGATTTTTATACTTATCAATTTGTTATATTTTATATATATATAAATTCTATTTTTATTTACTTAGTTTATTACTGTATTGTATTTAAAAGGAAGATTGCTACATTTGTTTTAAATATTTTTATAAAATGTTTCAGTACTAACTTACAGTATTTAAGTAAAAGTTTGTTATAGTTCAAATATTCATAATATTACTATAAGATATATATTTTACAAAAACATTTACACGACATGAAACTATTATTCACTATTATTGTATGTAATTAGAAGTTTATTATATTTTATTTATTATATATTACTATTATAAATTTTTTAGAAAAAAATTTGAGTTACTAATTTATTAATCATTTTATTTAAAGGAGAAGTACAGCCCACCGTGTCCTTAGTTTTCTAGAAATGTGGCGGTAACGTCTATTACTGTGCGCGTAACGTTTCAAATAAGAGCATAAAATGTCCACTCTCTCTGGGATGGTTGTATCTTTCAGCACATTCTCAATAGTCCTCATTCCTGAAATAAAAAATGCTTCCTTAGCAATGTTTGGGTCATATAGCATACAGCCATATAGTAGTAGTACTAAAAGTACTTCTTTTATGTAGCACTGGCGGTTTTTACAGTACCTTATCGACCCCTCCTACTAGCAGTTTTTTACTATTTAGAAGGCACTGAGAAGGGAACGTGTTGGTGTCTTACATAAGGTTTGAGGGTGATGAACAAAATACCCAAAAAGTGCAGAAGTGGAGGAGATAGCATCAAGATTTTGTGCAACTTTGAAGAAAAAAAAACAGCAGCTTCCCTCCATCTTTGTTTCTATCATGGTGGCCCAGATGGAGGAAAAGAAGAGGAAGAAAAGAGTCTTTGGCTCACTTGTTCACAAATCGCCCGGGTTGACGATGGTGAAGTCCGAATCCTTGCTGTTGGTGGAGCCCTCGTCCGGGCTGGATGAACCCGAGGCCATGGCCGCCATCAGGGGGTCGTGAAGGGTCCCCGCCGCACCCTCGGGCTCCATGCGAACCGGGCCGCGGCCCCGCCTGCTGGGAGGGGTGTGCTCCGAGGCGGACCGTCGTGTGTGGGCGCCCTGCAGGTCTCCTTCCTGGCACACCAGGATGTAGTCTTCCCAGTTCTTAGCATCCGGGCTGAGGGCTGGCGCCACCTGCACGTGAGAGAATGGCCTGCCATTTTTATTTTAGAGGAGTCATCAAGTCAGGACATGGACTTGTGCATGAAGCAGTTGATGACGTCATAGGACCACTACAAGGCCTAGTCCAGGGATCTAGAAGTATTACTGGGGGGAATCTAGAAGGACTACCGGGGGGGAATCTAGAAGGACTACTGGGGGGAATCTAGAAGGACTATTAGGGGGAATCTAGAAGGACTACTAGGGGGAATCTAGAAGGACTATTAGGGGGAATCTAGAAGGACTATTAGGTTGAAGCTAGAAGGACTATTATGTTGAATTTAGGAGGACAATTAGGGGGGATCTAGAAGGACTATTAGGGGGAATCTAGAAGGACTAATAGGGGGAATCTAGAAGGACTACTAGGGGGAATCTAGAAGGACTACTAGGGGGAATCTATAACGACTACTGTGAGGGATCTAGAAGGACTATTAGGTTGAATCTAGCAGGACTAGTAGGGGGAATCTAGAAGGACTACTGGGAGGCATCTAGAAGGACTATTATTTTGAATCTAGAAGGACTATTAGGTTGAATCTAAAATGACTATTAGGGGGAGTCTAGAATGACTATTAGGGGGAGTCTGGAATGACTATTAGGGGGAATCTAGGAGGACTTTTAGGGGGAATCTAGAAGAACTGTTAGGGGAAATCTAGAAGAACCGTTAGGGGGAATCTAGATGGACCGTTAGGGGGAATCTAGGAGGACCGTTAGGGGGAATCTAGGAGGACCGTTAGGGGGAATCTAGGAGGACCGTTAGGGGGGATCTAGGAGGACCGTTAGGGGGGATCTAGGAGGACCGTTAGGGGGAATCTAGGAGGACTTTTAGGGGGAATCTAGGAGGACTACGAGGGGGAATCTAGGAGGACTACTAGGGGGAATTCTAGGAGGACTACTAGGGGGAGTCTAGGACGACTATTAGGGGGAATCTAGGAGGACTTTCAGGGGGAATCTAGGAGGACTTTCAGGGGGAATCTAGGAGGACTATTAGGGGAAATCTAGGAGGACTGTTAGGGGAAATCTAGGAGGACTGTTAGGGGGAATCTAGGAGGACTGTTAGGGGGAATCTAGGAGGACTATTAGGGGGAGTCTAGGAGGACATTTAGGGGGAATCTAGGAGGACTTTTAGGGGGAATCTAGAAGAACTATTAGGGGAAATCTAGAAGAACCGTTAGGGGGAATCTAGATGGACCGTTAGGGGGAATCTAGATGGACCGTTAGGGGGAATCTAGGAGGACTGTTAGGGGGAATCTAGGAGGACTATTAGGGGGAATCTAGGAGGACTGTTAGGGGGAATCTAGGAGGACTGTTAGGGGGAATCTAGGAGGACTATTAGGGGGAGTCTAGGAGGGGAATCTAGGAGGACTGTTAGGGGGAATCTAGGAGGACTGTTAGGGGGAATCTAGAAGGACTATTAGGGGGAGTCTAGGAGGACTTTTAGGGGGAGTCTAGGAGGACTTTTAGGGGGAGTCTAGGAGGACTTTGAGGGGGAATCTAGGAGGACTATGAGGGGGAATCTAGGAGGACTATGAGGGGGAATCTAGGAGGACTATGAGGGGGAGTCTAGGAGGACTATGAGGGGGAGTCTAGGAGGACTATTAGGGTGAGTCTAGGAGGACTATTAGGGTGGGTCTAGGAAGACTATTAGGGGGAGACTAGGAGGACTATTAGGGGGAGTCTAGGAGGACCATTAGGGGGAGTCGAGGAAGACCTTTAGGTGGAGTCTAGGAGGACCTTTAGGGGGAGTCTAGGAGGACCTTTAGGGGGAGTCTAGGAGGACTATTAGGGGGAATCTAGGAGGACTATGAGGGGGGAATCTAGGAGGACTATGAGGGGGAATCTAGGAGGACTATGAGGGGGAGTCTAGGAGGACTATTAGGGAGAGTCTAGGAGGACTATTAGGGGGAGTCTAGGAGGACTATTAGGGGGAATCTAGGAGGACTATGAGGGGGGAATCTAGGCGGACTATGAGGGGGAATCTAGGAGGACTATGAGGGGGAGTCTAGGAGGACTATTAGGGGGAATCTAGAAGGACTGTTAGGGGGAATCTAGAAGGACTATTAGGGGGAATCTAGAGGGACTCTTAGGAAGAATCTAGAAGGACTATTAGGGGGAATCTAGAGGGACTATTAGGGGGAATCTAGAAGGAGTCTTAGGGGGAATCTAGGAGGACTATTAGGGGGAATCTAGGAGGACTATGAGGGGGAATCTAGGAGGACTATTGGGGGGAATCTAGGAGGACTATGAGGGGGAATCTATGAGGACTATAAGGGGGAGTCTAGGAGGACTATTAGGGGGAATCTAGAGAGACTATTAGGGAGAGTCTAGGAGGACTGTTAGGGGGAGTCTAGGAGGACTGTTAGGGGGAGTCTAGGAGGACTGTTAGGGGGAATGTAGGAGGACTTTAAGGGGGAATCTAGGAGGACTTTTAGGGGGAATCTAGGAGGACTGTTAGGGGGGATCTAGGAGGACTATTAGGGGGAATCTAGGAGGACTTTAGGGGGAATCTAGGAGGACTATTAGGGGGAATCTAGAATAACTATTAGGGGGAGTCTAGGAGGACTATTAGGGGAAGTCTAGGAGGACTATTAGGGGGAATCTAGAAGGACTGTTAGGGGGAATCTAGAAGGACTATTAGGGGGAATCTAGAGGGACTCTTAGGGAGAATCTAGAAGGACTATTAGGGGGAATCTAGAGGGACTATTAGGGGGAATCTAGAAGGACTCTTAGGGGGAATCTAGAAGGACTATTAGGGGGAATCTAGAGGGACTATTAGGGAGAATCTAGTGGGACTATTAGGGTAAATCTAGAAGGACTCTTAGGGGCAATCTAGAAGGATTATTAGGGGGAATCTAGAAGGACTATAAGGGGGAATTTAGAGGGACTATTAGGGGGAATCTAGAGGGACTATTAGAGGGAATCTAGAAGGACTATAAGGGGGAACATTTGGCCGCCTGACAATTTCCATTCTATCCCTGCGGTGACGATTCCATTCAGAATCGATTCTCCTTTCAAACCGATTCTTATTATTTGGTTTATGAATTCCAATGAAACTTTATCAAAACTGCTTACAGGTTGGAAAAGCGGTTTTGTTTTTCAAAATTTGATTCTAAAATAAAACAAAAATCTTTAAATATATATTTTTAAAACAATTTTTAAAAAAAATCTATTTTGAATCGGAATGAAAAAAAAATAATGTTTTGTGCACCTCTAAGAACCAAAGATGATGTAAAAATATGTATTTTTATATTTACAGCCTGCAGCTGTTAATTACTCAACTGCAGAAAGTAGCGGGCATCATTGAGGAATGCCATGTCAAAGAGTGACACACATGGGAATGATTCCAGTGTGGATTTGATATCAATATGATTCCGGTGTGGATTTGATATGATTCCCGTGTGGATTTGATATCAATACGATTGATTCCCGTGTGGATTTGATATAAATATGATTCCCGTTTGGATTTGATATCAATATGATTTCAGTGTGGATTTGATATGATTCCTGTGTGGATTTGATATGATTCCCGTGTGGATTTGATATTAATATGATTCCCGTTTGGATTTAATATCAATACGACTGATTCCAGTGTGGATTTGATATCAATACCATTGATTCCAGTGTGGATTTCATATCAATACCATTGATTCCGATGTGGATTTAATATCAAAATAAATTATTCCAGTGTGGATTTAATATCAATATAAATAATTGCAGCGTGAATTTAATATCAATATAAATAATTGCAGCGTGAATTTAATATCAATATAAATGATTGCAGCGTTGATTTAATATCAATATAAATGATTCCAGTGTGGATTTATTATAAATATAAATGATTCATGTGTGGATTTGATATCAATATAAATGATTTCAGTGTCAATTTGATATCAATATAAATGATTCCATTGTGGATTTGATATCAATATAAATGATTCCAGTGTGGATTTGATATTAATATGATTCCTGTGTGGATTGGATATCAATACGATTGATTCCACTTTGGATTTGATATCAACATGATTCCCGTGTGGATTTGATATCAATACGATTGATTCCAGTGTGGATTTGATATCAATACAATTGATTCCAGTGTGGATTTATTATCAATATAAATTATACTAGTGTGGATTTAATAACAATATTATTGATTCCAGCGTGGATTTAATATCAATATAAATGATTCCAGTGTGGATTTAAGATCAATATAAATGGGTTATACTTGTATAGCGTTTTTCCACCTTCAAGGTACTCAAAGCGCTTTGACACTATTTCCATATTCACCCTTTCACACACACATTCACACACTGATGGCGGGAGCTGCCATGCAAGGCGCTAACCACGACCCATCAGGAGCAAGGGTGAAAAGTCTTGCTCAAGGACACAACAAGGTTGGTAGAAGGTGGGGCTCGAACCAGGAACCCTCAGGTTGCTTGCACGGCCACTCTCCCAACCGCGCCCATATAAATTATTAATGTGTGGATTTGATATCAATATAAATGATTCCGGTGTGGATTTAATAACAAAATAAATGATTCCAGTGTGGATTCGTTATCAATATGAATGACAACAGTGTGGATTTGTAATCAAAATCACTGATTCCCGTGCGGATTTGTTATCAATGAGTTATTCCCGTGTGAATTTGATATTAATATGAATGATTCCAGTGTGTATGTGATATCAATACAATCGATTCCAGTGTGGATGTGATATCAATATGATCGATTCCAATGTGGATGTAATATCAATACAAATGATTCCAGTGTGGATGTGATATCAATACGATTGATTCCAGGGTGGATGTGATATCAATATGATCGATTCCAGTGTGGATGTGATATCAATACAAATGATTCCAGTGTGGATGTGATATCAATACAAATGATTCCAGTGTGGATGTGATATCAATACGAATAATTTCAGTGTGGATTTGATATCAATATGATTCCAGTGTGGCTATGATGTAAAGATAAATGATTCCAATGTGGATTGGATATCAATATGAGAGATTCCTGTGTGGATTTCATATGAGTGTGAATGATTCCACTGTGGATTTAATAACAAAATAAATTATTCCAGTGTGTATGTGATATCAATACGAATGATTCCAGTGCGGATGTGATATCAATATGATTACAGTTTGAATGGGATATCAATATGAATGATTCCATTGTGGATGTGATATCAATAGGAATGATTTGAGTGTGTATGTGGTATCAATAGGAATGATTTGAGTGTGTATGTGATATCATTAGGAATGATTCCAGTGTGGATGTGATTTCAATACGATTAATTCCAGTGTGTGTGTGATAATACGAATAATTCCAGTGTGGATGTGATATCAATACAATGGATTCCTGGGTGGATGAGTTATCAATACGAATGATTTCAGTGTGAATGTGTTATCAATACAAATAATTTCAGTGTGGATTTGATATCAATATGATTCCATTGTGGCTATGATGTAAATATAAATGATTTCAGTGTGAATTACATAACAATATGAGTGATTCCAGTGCGGATTTCATACGAGTATGAATGATTCCAATGTGGATTTAATAACAAAATAAATCATTACAGTTTGTATGTGATATCAATATGAATGATTCCAGTGTGGATGTGATATCAATACAAATTATTCCAGTGTGGATGTGATATCAATACGATCGATTCCAGGGTGCATGTGATATCAATATGATCGATTCCAGTGTGGATGTGATATCAATACAAATGATTCCAGTGTGAATGTGATATCAATACGAATGATTTCAGTGCGAATGTGTTATCAAAACGAATAATTTCAGTGTGGATTTGATATCAATATGATTCCAGTGTGGCTATGATGTAAATATAAATGATTCTAATGTGGATTGGATATCAATATAAGAGATTCCTGTGTGGATTTCATAACAAAATAAATGATTCCAGTGTGTATGTGGTATCAATACGAATAATGCCAGTGTAGATGTGATATCAATACAAATGATTCCAGTGTGGATGTGATTTCAATACGATTGATTCCAGTGTGTATGTGATATCAATACGAATAATTCCAATGTGGATGTGATAGATAGATAGTACTTTATTGATTCCAGTGTGGATGTGATATCAATACAGTACATTCAGCAGTGTCATGGCCAACGAACCTGGTGTGGAGTCATCGTCTGCTCCTCTTCCTCGTCTTCTTCTTTCTCATCAGCGCTGGCGTCACCGTCGGGTCCTCGCCGCCTCCTGCCGCCCCCGCCGCCTTGCGGCCGGTGGTCGTCGTGGTGACCGCCGGTGCCCAGAGAGGCTTGGGCTGCCGAGGTGTAGTGATCGTCGGCGATGTTGATCTCCTCGTTGTCCTCGGCCTCCAGCTGGCTCTGGTTAAAGCGCAGCGCCCCCTGCAGGATGTCCTTGATCTGGCAAGACAGGGGCGGGACATCCAGGTGAGAAGGTGGGCGCTTCAGATGAGAACATTTGATCGACTCACCTGTTTGAGGCCTGCCAATGAAACCAGGACCTGGTCCTCTTTGCCCAGGTGTTCTTGCAAGATCACGTCCTGGATTTGACCTGAGACAGGGATATTTGACGGAGGTTTGAAAATCATATTTTCACCACCAGGGGTACTGCAGTCACTTCAGACCAGGAGTTCGCTACTTTTTGTTTGGCACCAACCGAATCCCGCTGGTTCGACCAGGCACCGATTCACCTAAAATCTAACGGTTCCTGGCGTCTTCACTCCAGCAGCACTGAGAGTGCACTTAGACAAACTACATCGAGGTATTGTTGACATTTTCCACTCCAACAAAGTAAGTGACTTGAAACACTAACATAACTAAAGTAACTAATGATGCTAATAAACATTGGTGTTACTGTTGAAATGCGACTGCAACACGTCCAAAAATGTTAATAAAAACTACAACTAAGATGCACTTTACAGTCAGTATCAACCCTTTATTTGAGTGCAACAAAAACCAAACAAACTACACACTACTGCCATCTAATGTCTTAGCCTTGCAAGTGCAACTTGCAAATGATAACCTGGACAGCAGTTTTCATCAGCAGCTTATTTTTATTGGCGCAATAGAAAAAATGGGATTTTATGATAAAAAAAACTATTCATATTTATTCACGCTCACTGAAGTAGTGTAAATTGGTACCGTTGAGTATCTTTATCGACTTGTAGGTACCGTATGGGTTGAAATGTGAACGGGACTATCTTTCTCTCTCTTGCTCTCTCTCTCTGACTGCTGTGCGTAAGTGACAGGAAGAAAAGCTCTGACACTCATAGGGTGATGCCATTGGGTGCCACCTGCTGGTTGGTAACTAAGGATGCGATACAATTGCAGCAATATATTATTTAACATAAATAATGACAGAAGCATCTCAAAGTCGCTACAAAGGCTCCGAATGATGCTGCATAACATTTTTATTTTTTTTATTAAAAACATTATTAATCTACTGATTTACTGTTAATATTTGATTACATCTTTATATTTTATTATATACATTATTTACTGATTTACTGTTAATATTTGATTACATCTTTATATTTTATTATAAACATTATTTACTGATTTACTCTTTATATCTGATTACATATTTATATTTTATTATAAACATTATTTTTTTTACTGATATACTCTTTATATCTGATTACATCTTTATATTTTATTATAAACATTATTTACTGATTTACTGTTAATATTTGATTACATCTTTATATTTTATTATAAACATTTACTGATTTACTCTTTATATCTGACTACATCTTTTGTTTTATTATAAACATTATTTACTGATTTATTGTTAATATCTGATTACATCTTTCTATTTTATTACAAACATTTACTTACTGATTTACTGTTATCTGATCACATCTTTATATTTTATTAAACATTATTTATTTACTGATTTACTCTATATATCTGATTACATATTTATATTTTATTATAAACATTATTTATCATTATTTATTTACTGATTTACTCTTTATATCTGATTACATCTTTATATTTTATTATAAACATTATTTACTGATTTACTGTTAATATTTGATTACGTCTTTATATTTTATTATAAACATTTATTAACTGATTTATTGTTAATATCTGATTACATCTTTATATTTTATTATAAACATTTTTTATTTACTGATTTACTCTTTATATCTGATTACATCTTTATATTTTATTACAAACATTATTTACTGATTTACTGTTAATATTTGATTACATCTTTATATTTTATTATAAACATTTATTAACTGATTTGTTAATATCTGATTACATCTTTATATTTTATTATAAACATTTTTTATTTACTGATTTACTCTTTATATCTGATTACATCTTTATAGTTTATTATAAACATTATTTACCGATTTATTTTTGATGCGCCAAAAGAAGTATGTTAACTTTTCCTACGTCATCATGCTAATGTTAGCATGCTAACATTTTAGGCTATCTTTTTTTTTTGTGCTAATTTTGTATGTTTCAAACCTCAAAATCATAGATTTTGATATGTGGCGCCCTCTTGGAAGTATATAAATGTTTTCTTAAGTTCGCATGCTAACGTTTTATGCTAGCATTAGAGCTACTTTTTTATGTTTAAAAGTACTTTAACTTTTCCTATGTCTTGGTGACCTCTAAGAAGTATGTTAATTGTTAAATAAGTCAGCACGCTAATGTTATATGCTAGCATTTTTGCTATTCTTATTCGTATAAACCTGAAATTGATGGGTTTTGAGAAATATATTTTTCTTGCAAGTATGCTAACTGTTCCCAGTCTGCAAGCTACTGTTAGCATTTGAACGTTTTATGCTAGCACAATGTTCTAGTTCAAAATGCTGCGTAGTGCTGGACTTACAAATGTGAGTGTTCATCATCTTGGCACAGTATTTGCTCATGGCTTCCAGGTCGTTGATCTGACCCTGCAGGAAGGACACCTGGGCCTCCAAGTCGTCGTCCTGCCACAATCACAGGTGACGTTAGAACAAGAAAAGGAAAACAAGCAATGGCCGTTGGCAATGCAAATGAGGGGGCGGGCCCAGGCGGCTCACCGTCTCCTTCCTGGACATGGTCTTGCTGTGGGAGCGCGAGCGAGCGATGTGGAAGAACGACTCCTTCTTGGTGGCAGAGAGGGGCGGCGACGAGGCGCTGGCGTCGCTTCCTCCCCTGGAGAGCGGCGGAGGTGGCGAGGCGCAGGACTGACCCCCGGCCGAGAGGTTGTCGATGCTGGGAGAGGAGCTGACCGCCTTGGAGCTCTGGCCTGGGAGACAAATTGTTGACAAAGACTCAACCATCATTGACACCAAGTAGACCAGGAGATTATTATTGCTTTAATAATAATAGTATTAAAACATAAAGGGTCAGTCAGAGGAGATCTGCGTTTGAGATTAAAAGTCATGAATCGGTAATGGCCATGACGAAAATGGGCCAATACTGATCGGTGGTCCATAGGTGGGCACATTCCTAATTTACATGCGGGTTTGATTGTGAAGGGTTTAATTGAATGGATGCGTCTTTTCAGATCATGTTTATACAGTCAAAACTGCATCTCTTTGAAGTAACTTGGTTGGACTTGATGAATGACTTCTGGGTCTTGAACACCAAGCAGGACTCGATGAATGACTTCTGGGTCTTGAACACCAAGCAGGACTCCATGAATGACTTTTGTGTCTTGAACGCCAAGCAGAACTCGATGAATGACTTCTGGGTCTTGAACACAAAGCAAGACTTGATGAATGACTTCTGGGTCTTTGAACACCAAGCAGGAGTCTATGAATGACTTTTGGGTCTTGAACACCAAGCAGGACTCCATGAATGACTTTTGTGTCTTGAACGCCAAGCAGAACTCGATGAATGACTTCTGGGTCTTGAACACCAAGCAGGACTCGATGAATGACTTCTGGGTCTTGAACACCAAGCAGGACTAGATGAATGACTTCTGGGTCTTGAACACCAAGCAGGACTCGATGAATGACTTCTGGGTCTTGAAGACCAAGCAGGACTTGATGAATGACTTCTGGGTCTTTGAACACCAAGCAGGAGTCTATGAATAACTTCTGGGTCTTGAACACCAAGCAGGACTCCATGAATGACTTTTGGGTCTTGAACACCAAGCAGGACCCCATGATTGACTTTTGGGTCTTGAACACCAAGCAGGACTCCATGAATGACTTTTGGGTCTTGAACGCCAAGCAGAACTCGATGAATGACTTCTGGGTCTTGAACACCAAGCAGGACTCGATGAATGACTTCTGGGCCTTGAACACCAAGCAGGACTTGATGAATGCCTTCTGGGTCTTGGACATCAAGCATTTGATTGGACTTAAGCTCCTTTTCTCATTTAAATGCACAAACTGACAAACCGGCCATCACATGGCTTTAAAAGGCAGCGTTTGAGCGCCACCCTCTGCTGGCCAAAGGACATGCTATGCAGCAAGAGGCATGTGCTTTACCTTGTATGTCCGTGCCAGTCTGCACCGGGAGAGACACCTGAGAGGCTCCACCTGAAAGTGCACCGGACATAAGCACTGCAGGAGTGTCTTCTGCTCACCTTTGCCCAGGTGGACGGGCATGCTCTCCGACTTCAGCATGCGGTAGTGCTGCGAGGGGGCGTGGCTCTGCGACGGTGCCCGGTCCGAGGGGGGCTCGGCGAGCGGGTGCAGCAAGGGGGGCGCGGACGTCCCGGTGGGCGAAGCGGGCGAGGCGTGCACGTCGCTGTTGATGGACGCTCCTGATATGGCCGGAGAGATGAGCTTCCTGCCGAAGTTCAGCAGGCTGCTGGACACCTTGTTGATGTTCAGAGGAGCCGCTTTGGTGCTGGAACTTGGGGGGATAAGATGGAAAATAATAATACATCACAGCAAATCATAGCATGAAAGCACAAGGATGACATCACACAATGTGAGCGGACACCCAGTAAGTGCTATGATCATCGAAAACAGTAGTGATGGGTTGATGAGATACATTGCAAAACTGTATTGATACTGTGTCGATACTGTGTCACTAAATACTGACATCTGCTGGACATTAAAAATCCTTACAGGCAACCTATGGACCGACTCAACTGACACTGATTTTATGACCTAGTATATACAATAATATAAACCAAGTCATTGTATTTCATTTAGAATTATTTCATATCTTCATTTAAATAAAAATATATTTTTATCTTTTTTAGATACAGTCAATAAATAATGTGAACATGTATCATAACATGGAAATCTAAGAGAACGTGTTGTGAATGAGGATGCTTGTGGACTGGGAATTTTTTTTATTTTATTTTTTTATACATTTTTATTTAAAAAAAACAGTTTTTCCAACGTATCAAATTTTAGACGATTTCTCTTCTTAGTTATTATTTCTCTGGCTGTAGAAAAGACCCGCTCACAGGGCACAGAGGAGGCGTCAGTGCGACACAGTTTGCGTATCGGTCATGTGACCGAAACAGCTCATGATCGGTCACGTGACTTTCTAAAAGCGGTACGCGCACCGACACAGGGTTTTGCTCTATGAGCTCGACGCATGCGCCGATGCATCGGTGTTGCCAGACCCATCACTAGAAAACAAGGTTTCTTAGTGTCTCTCCGAGACTGTGGAGGCATGGTCACAATCACACCATGGAATAATTTGCCTACGATGATAGGATTTTCCTCAAAAATGTTTTTTTACAATCGACTCTCATTAGTTTTATCCTGCTTCTAGAAGTGTGTTTTAAGTCCTGTGCAGCACTTTTATTGTTTTCTAAAATGTGCTATATAAATTAAGTCCATCGGATTGGATAAAAAGGCAAACATTTTTTTAGACATACCGGTACTTTTAAAAACAAATCTCTTATTATTAATTAGTATATGCGTGTTGGCCCTGCAATGAGGTGGCGACTTGTCCAGAGTGTACACCGCCTTCTGCCCGAATGCAGCTAAGCACCCCCCGTCACCCTGAAAGGGACAAGCGGTAGGAAACGGATGGATGGATTAAGATATATCAGGGTTTCCCGCAGCGCCTAAACTAAAGTCTTAACAAGCTGCTCAGCTTAGTTGTGCCTCTGCCTCTGTCAGTACGTCTCTGCAGCACCCAGCATTGTCCCACCCACAGAACCATCTGATAGGTTACACGCAGAGCGGTAACAGCCAATCAGCAGTGCGTATTCAGAGCGCATGGCATCAGCGCTCCTTCAGTGGAGTGAGCAGAAAGGTAAGCAGAAGGCAGCGGACTCTCCCCAAATTATAATTAACACTTCCAAATCAACTACTACATCACTATGAGCCCGTTGACGTTCTAGAAACATAAGCGGCAGCTCAGCTCGCTCGCAGTCCTTGAGGTGAAGGCTAATTAGCTTTTAGCGTAACGTTAGCTCACTGTGCGGTGTGTGTGCGTGCGTGCGTGTGTGTGCGTGTGTGTTACGGACAGCAAAGCCCTGTCTGTCAGAGAAAGACACGCATTATTGACCTTACAGTTACAACTAAGTTATTTCACTTGACCTTTTTCTGTCTTGATTGAACTGTGTTGAAGCAGCAAAAAAGGACATTATGTTAAATGAAGAGTTTCCTGAAGCTGTCTCTGATAGTTGATATAATAATATAACTGCATCATAAAGCCTACATGAACTCCATGGTGATTAGGGATGAATAGTCTCTCCTATTGCTATTGTACTATTTTTCAGCTATAGTTACATTAATCATTAGTAATGTAGCAGCCTAGTTTTGAATGGCAGGGTCCCTGCTATCACAGGTTGATAAAAACATAATATTTACATAACAAAAATCAACTACAGGCTTACCAAATGCTGTAATAAATTAAGCATGATGAGTTTAGCATATGTCAGCATGTGGCCCCACTTTTAACTCTTTTTTTCAAACACTTATTGCAAACGCATACTTACAGTAAGTCATTAATTTGACTTTGTAAGTCATTATTTTAGTATCTCAGGTAACTAGGACTGTTCTGTTTTTACTTTACGGAAAAAATATCGAGATATATATCGTATATCGCCATTCAGCAAATGTAGCGGAAAACACAACCAAAAGTTGTAGGCTTATACACGCGACAAAGCCGGCCTACGTCACCACAGTCTGTAGTCTATTGCCCCCCAGGCTGTGGTGGCAGCGACGAGATGGAGACGTGATGGCGACAGGCAGAGTTACACCGATCCTTACACCCAACCACCCTCTTCCCCGGACCCCTCCCCCTGGAGAGTCACCACCTTAACTAACAAATTTTCTGGGGGAAACACTGTATATTTTTATATCGTTTTGCCATATTTTCAATTACTTATTGTACAATGTACTTTGAGGAAATTTCAAGTGTCATTCTAGAGACTTTTAATGACCTTTTAAAAAATTAAAAACTACTAGCAACAAATCTAATCTTCTGGTGTTACTATAGAATGTAGTCGTGTTTAGAGACTAGTTCTGTCCCTCCATGTCCCTGACTAAAGAGGCTGCAGTGAGCATCACGTCACACTTGCTTGGCGCTGCTTCTCCAGTTGGACTTTCTCTTCTCACTGTCCTCTTAATATTTGCACATTTTGTAGATGGCTGTCCGCGGGTATATCAGATTACGTCCACATCACAGACATGCTGACAACGCTCCAGACAATGGCGTGCGCGTTTTGTTTACATCCGGTTTCCGTAGTGCGGTTTTCGGTGATCAAAGTCTTTTTTTGGAGGTCAAGTTTTCAGTACATCACATTAGTACGCATATAATAGGTTATATATATATATATATCAATTCATATTGTAACCACCTGCTAATGTTAATGTTTTATGTTTGTGTGGTTTGGATTAGATATCAGTTTTTCCCATGTTTGCAAACACACCGTCCGTCCGTCTCTGAATGATGATTGGCGGAGAATGAGGAAGTGTTGTTGTCTGTCCGGCGGGGAAGCGCGGACTCACAAGACAAAAGTGTGTACACGGGAGGTAAAACCTGTTGGAATTGTGCCGTTTGTTATCATAAGATTGGTAATAAAAGTAAAAAATAGCGTCGGACGTTGTGTGATTTCTTCTGGAGGCTACAATATATTATATTAATTTAATTTGTTTTCAAGGGGAAAAAAAATTATTTTCAAGGTGTGGCGGTAATAAAAATGCTGTGGCGATCCGCCACATTCAATTACAGAAACCCGGCCCGGCCCCGAGAGGGCTGCCAAAGAATATCTGTTTTTCAACCAGGTACTTAACTGTAATACATTTTTCCACCACTTTTGGCAGTAATGACAATATCAGGCAAACAGAAGAAGTTGAGCAAGTTAGAAACATTTCTTAAATGCAAAAAAATTTCATTTGCACTTAAATTTTATTGACAAACTAATTTGGAAAAATTGTATGCATTATTATTAATTTAGTTAAAATTTATTTATTTTAGCACTGTGTAATTATAAACAAATTTATTTTTTATCAGTTTTTATGACTGCCTTCTTTTGCAGTATATTTGAGAAGTATTTATTTTTGTAATCAGTCTGACCTAAATCTTGATAATAATCTTTGTGATTAACACAATATCATCATATCATTTGACAATTATTATCCTGTTAAACTGTAAGAAGGTTTGATATCGTTATTGAAGTATATTCAAACTAAGAGTAAGATGACTAATATTTGAGTGGGCCCCAGGGCCCTCTGTAGTGGAAAAGTTGGGCCTCGTCGTCAAAAAGTCTATTAAAAAAAACCAACATATTATTGCCCTGTGTATGCAAGATATTGTGTAAATACTGTAGATGGTATTTTGTGTTCCAGTTGATGATGCAACTATTGTGTATTATTCTAAATATTCTTCATTTGCAATTATGGGAACAAAAACAAGAGACAGCTGCTATAATACTATAGAAGTAGTATAGTACATCACAGCATATCATAGCAAACCCCCCAGAAAAACCCCCAAGTAAGGTTTTTTTAAGTTTTAGTGGAAGAAAAGTTCAAAATCATGAGCTGTGAAGACATTTCAATGTTGGACCACAGGCTTCCAACCTTTGTTCTTATTTATACGCAGGCACGCACGTCTTTGTTTGAATTACAGCAAACATCAGCGTGTTCATTTTACCGTGTCTTATTCATCAGGTCGGCTCCTCTTGTTTTGTAGTAATCCAGATTCTGCTGGAACTGGTAGTTGACAGGTCTTGGATGGTTCTACGAGAAGTAGAGAGAGAAAGAAAGACTTGTTTATAGTGTTTATAGTGTGGAAGACCAAGCAATGAAGCGTGTCAAGAAGATGTTTGGGTTTACCGAGGCTAAAGTTGTCATCTCACTTCTACGTTTTTTTTAATCGGAAGTTTGGGGGAATCATTATCAAACCTAACAAGCTAACACAGATGTGGGGATCAGGGAGCACACCAATAGATGATTTCTAAGGTCAAAACTGTTCCAATGTCTTCATTTGGTAGAATATTCCACAAGGCTTATCATGTTCAAAGCACAAATATTCAAAGTTGATTCATTGTAAGAGATGTAGAGTAGAACCTCAGAGGAAGGGCAACATAAACATGCTGTAGCACTTTTTGTGTCTCAGTCTGTGGGGTGAGAACATGGAGCAGCCTGAGTGTGCAAACTCTGCACTGACTCTGACATTGTACAAATCCAGCATTTTTCTTTGCTATCGCGAGGCCTCTTTTGAATGTACTTGATGGTATTATTGTAACACATTCATCCGAGTAAATCAAGTTATGTAAATCCAGATCAATGTGATCAGAGGAAACCGGATGTGGTTAGTTAAATCTCAGGGTGTTCAATCGATCACAACTGGACTGTTTGGTTTGTCTTAGAAGACACTCATCCGAGTAGACTTCATCAGTTCATGATCATAGACTTAGATTGGTCACATCTAGTCTTAGACTTGGATTGGTCACATCTAGTCTTAGACTTAGATTGGTCACATCTAGTCTTAGACATAGATTGGTCACATCTAGTCTTAGACTTCGATTGGTCACATCTAGTCTTAGACTTCGATTGGTCACATCTAGTCAGACTTAGATTGGTCACATCTAGTCTTGGACATAGATTGGTCACATCTAGTCTTAGACTTGGATTGGTCACATCTAGTCTTAGACTTGGATTGGTCACATCTAGTCTTAGACTTAGA
This sequence comes from Nerophis lumbriciformis, assembly GCF_033978685.3. Taxonomy (NCBI): domain Eukaryota; kingdom Metazoa; phylum Chordata; class Actinopteri; order Syngnathiformes; family Syngnathidae; genus Nerophis; species Nerophis lumbriciformis. Next base: position 29,107,900 of record NC_084568.2, on the reverse strand, counting down.
TTGGTCACATCAAGTCTTAGACATAGATTGGTCACATCTAGTCTTAGACTTGGATTGGTCACATCTAGTCTTAGACTTGGATTGGTCACATCTAGTCTTAGACTTAGATTGGTCACATCAAGTCTTAGACATAGATTGGTCACATCTAGTCTTAGACTTGGATTGGTCACATCTAGTCTTAGACTTGGATTGGTCACATCTAGTCTTAGACTTAGATTGGTCACATCAAGTCTTAGACATAGATTGGTCACATCTAGTCTTAGACTTCGATTGGTCACATCTAGTCTTAGACTTCGATTGGTCACATCTAGTCAGACTTAGATTGGTCACATCTAGTCTGAGACTTAGATTGGTGATATCTAGTCTGAGACTTAGATTGATCACATCTAGTCTAGTCATTCCATAGCCTGGGCAAGGATGGTTTCACCCTATCGTAGTGAGAAAAACAACTGTTTAGATGCAAACGAGCAATCCTAACTGTCAAAGCCAACGACAGTCTATGAAGTGTAAATCCCCCTGGTTAGCATTGAGGTATTATGTGGCAGAACGATCGCTGTGGATCGACTACTACCAGTCCAAATTAGTCGGAATCCTCAAAGTTAGCGTTCCATTCAGTTGTAAACAAATGGCACAAAGGAGCATCTGTGAGCATAATGTTTCTAACTGCTGTTATTTGTTGGAGGCTAAATTGCAGAGTCTTTTAGGAATGGTTGAAAGGACAGTGTTGTACAACACCGTCCTTTTAGGAATGGTATTGGTTGAAAGACGGGGAATTTACACTTCAACAACTGTCAATGGCTTTGACAGTTAGGATTCCTTGTTTGCATCTCAACAGTTGTTTTTCTCAATACCATAGGGCGAAACCATCCTTGCCCAGACACACCCTCCTGGTTTTGAAGTATAAATATTTGGGGTTTTGGCACCAACTGTTTGGACTAGATCTGACCAATCTAAGTCTGTGATCACGAACTGATGAAGCCTTCTTGGATGAGAGGCCAAACATCTTCTAAAACAAACCAAATAGTCCAGTTGTAATCAATTGAATGCCCTGAGATGACAATGACTGGATGAATGAGAACCTTCATAGGTATGTTATTAGTTCAAGTTTAACGATTGAAAAAGGTGGGATTCAAAACGTTTATACTCCTTCCCATTACCCTTTTGAGAGATGTTGAATTTTCTTTTTTGCGAAACAATAATAATATTGTAATGGAGCACTTGATTGTTCTCTAGAAAAAGGTAATATACTGCCTTAAAAAAAAATACCAGTACCTATTTTTTCCATGGACATGATGGCATGCTTTGCTGAAATTGCTGCTAATATGAGCCGATGCGCATGTGAGTCAACACACACACAGTGCACTGACAGGCGGAAACAGTGTGGAGACAGAAGAGAGAGAATGGATGTATTTTGCCGATAAAAGTGAACCTATACATTGAAGCGCTACTCTGCAGGCGGTGCTTTAAAACAGTGGTTCTCAAATGTGGGTACGCTTACCCCTGGGGGTACTTGAAGGTATGCCAAGGGGTACGTGAGATTTTTTTTAAATCTTCTAAAAATAGCAACAATTCAAAAATCCTTTATAAATATATTTATTGAATAATACTTCAACAAAATATGAATGTAAGTTCATAAACTCAGTGAAGCACAAGCTCAGGTTGCTCACTAAAATGTCTGTCAAAAAGAACTGTGAAAAGAAATGCAACAATGCAATATTCAGTGTTGACAGCTAGATTTTTTGTGGACATGTTCCATAAATATTGATGTTAAAGATTTCTTTTTTTTGTGAAGAAATGTTTAGAATTAAGTTCATGAATCCAGATGGATCTCTATTACAATCCCCCAAGAGGGCACTTTAAGTTGATGATTACTTCTGTGTAGAAATCTTTATTTATAATTGAATCACTTGTTTATTTTTCAACAAGTTTTTAGTTATTTTTTATATCTTTTTTTCCAAATCGTTCAAGAAAGACCACTACACATGAGGAATATTTTGCACTGTTATACAATTTAATAAATCAGAAACTGATGACATAGTGCTGTATTTAACTTCTTTATCTCTTTTTTACAACCCAAAAATGCTTTGCTCTGATTAGGGGGTACTTGAATTAAAAAAATGTTCACAGGGGGTACATCACTGAAAAAAGGTTGAGAACCACTGCTTTAAAACATTGCTAGTTAGCGGCTAACGTCCGTCCACAGTGTTTTAGCTACTTCTAAATGACTAATCCTGGCCTCCATGGCAACAAAAAAAGTCAGTTTCTTACAAGTATCATTATCTTTGGAGGACGAGGAATAGCTAAACATGCTTCACTACACACCGTAGGATACTATAGCTAACTGCTAACAGCAAGCTAGCGCTACTCTATGTAAACAAAAGTAATTCTGTAACGATACCAAGAACAGTATAAAGTCGATAATAGAAAGATTACATTGATATTTTTTTTATTATCGCACATTTTTTTGTTAATTGGTAATTGTTAATAAAGTCATGAAATACATCGCTGGACACAGGAGAACTTTAATTATGACCAATGTATGATCCTGTAACGACTTGGTATCAGATTCATACCCACATTTGTAGTATCATCCAAAACTAATGTAAAGTATCCAAACAGCAGAAGAATAAGTGATTATTACGTTTGAACAGAAGTGTAGATAGAACATGTGAGCAGATATTGACAGTAAATGAACAAGTAGATGAATAATGTTGACAAAATAATAGAATGATAAATGACACAATATGTTACTGCATATGTCAGCAGACTAATTAGGAGCCTTTGTTTGTTTACTTACTACTAAAAGACAAGTTGTCTAGTATGTTCAACATCTTATTTCATGCATACATTCTTCTTTTGTTGCAGTAAGAGAAGGCCTGGGCCAATATTCAATAAATCAATTAACCAAACGATAAATGACCGTCATATGCATGTGTTGTTATGGTTACAAGAGCAGTCAGTGTGTTGCAGCAGGCCTTTGGACTACATGCACTATAGGAATGTACAACTCACCACGCTTAGAATGACCAGATTACATTCAAATGATCGGAAAACCGTGATTGATAACTGCACTTTGATAGATTTATGTACCCACAAGCAATAGCTTGCTAAAACAGGAGCCATTAACGTATTTCCCCGTGAAGAAATGTCATACCCCATTCTAAACTTGTATTAACGCGTTACTGTCTAAACCTGTAATCCTCTCATTGTGGTATGTGTGCCACTAGTGCAGGGGTCGGCAACCTTTACCAGTCAAAGAGCCATTTTGACCAGTTTCACAAATTAAAGAAAACAATGGGAGCCACAAAAATCTTTTGAAATTTAAAATAAAATAACACTGCATACAAAGTATTTTTTTTGCTTTGTGCTATGTATAATACAAAGGGTCTCAGACACGCGCCCCACACCTTAATGTGAAAATTGAATGTTAGTGCGGCCTGCGGGTTTAATATGAATGGCGGTTGACAGCTTGTCAACCCTCCCGATTTTTCCGGCTGATTACAAATTTCAGGGCAACTATTCTCTCGAACGTGCCGTGATACTACAGCATTTAGCGCCCACTACAACCAGCGTGCAGGCCAAGACACACGTTGTATGGGGCTTTTGCTTGCTCACGTAAGTGACAGCAAGGCATACTTGGTCAACAACCACACAGGTTACACTGATAGTGGCGGTATAAAAAAACTTTAACACTCTTACTAATAATGCGCCACACTGGAACCCATACCAAACAAGAATGACAAACACATTTTGGGAGAACATCTGCACCATAACACAACAGAACAAATACCCAGAATCCCATGCAGCCCTAACTCTTTCGGGCTACATTATACACCCCCGCTACCAAACCCCGCCCACCTCAACCGACGCACGGGGGGGGTTGGTGGTAGCAGGGGTGTATAATGTAGCCCGGAAGAGTCAGGGCTGCATGGGATTCTGGGTATTTGTTCTGTTGTGTTTATGTTGTGTTAAGGTGCAGATGTTCTCCCGAAATGTGTTTGTCATTCTTGTTTGGTTTTGGTTCAAAGTGTGGCGCATTATTAGTAAGAGTGTTAAAGTTGTTTTATATGGCCACCGTCAGTGTAACCTGTGTGGCTGTTGACCAAGTATGCCTTGCTGTCACTTACGTGTGCAAGCAGAAGATGCATATATCAAAAGGCTGGGCTGGCACGCTGTTAATACAGATTGCAGAAGGCGCTATATGCTGCACCATCATGGCACGCCCTTATTAATATTGTAAGGGTGAAAATCGGAAAACAGTAATTCCGGGAGTTTTCTGCGAGAGGCACTGAAATCCGGAAGTCTCCCGGGAAAATCAGGGGGGCCGGCAAGTATGCAGCTAAGCCGCATCAGAGTGATCAAAGAGCCGCATGCGGCTCCGGAGCTGCGGGTTGCCGACCCCTGCACTAGTGGTATGCCAAATAATAACTTAATTAAATATAACTAATTTTTGTTTGATTCATTACTTAAGAACAGTGTTATATTTTCCTATATTCAAACACAGTGTTACTGTTCAAAATGTGTGTAAGGTCACAGTGACCAATAATATTAAATATACTTGTTAAATAAAACCTCTGCCTTGTTTTTAATGAATACTTAGGCCTACTAGGCTACTATATTTCAATGTTGGTCATTATGGTGCTACTTGGAGAGCCAAGGGAACAACAGGAAGTGAACTTGTGTGACGTCACATAAACCGGAAGTGATACCGCAGTCACAATAATTGTATTTATCCATTTTATTTATTGTTTCGGTTGTGTATATTTGAGGGTCCCCCACACCCTCCTTAACAGAGACAGAACCTGTTTTATTGCTTTTGGTTGTAATATTTATTGAAGTGAAAAATGTTGCTAACAGACAGTATGTTTTATTTGTATGATTTGTTTGTTTTATTACAAAGTTACCTTAGAGGAAAATCTAATTTAAAACATTTGTATGCCCGTACACCACTTTAGCATATCCGCATGTGGAATTAAATTCTGGAATGGATTAACCAAAGAAATCAAACAAAGCACCAATATGATTCAGTTTAAGAGACTGTTCAAACTACAAGTGTTCACAAAGTACACACAACAATAATTATGATGAACATCTTGAACCCTTTTTTGTTTGTTTTGTTTTTTGAGATAAAGATTATTTATGTATTTCATATTTGTTTACATACTATGGTATATTATTTATTTATTATTTATTCACTGTTTTGTTACAGAGAACAAGGAAATGGGATAAAATGGCTATGGTATGAAAAGGGGTAGGATTAAATCAGCTCAGCTTCTTCCTACACCTTTTCGGACATGCTGTAATGAAACAACTGGAAATATGTGATGCATTACATTGTATCGTATGCACGTTCCAAATAAACTGAAACCAAACTGAACTGAACTGAACAATATACGGGAAACAAGATTGTTGCCTTTGAAAGAATATACTTGCAAGATTATTATTAATATGAGTTATTATTACATAATTTGGTCTCAAAATAATGTTGACAAAAACATTGTCTATCGGCAATAATTTGGAGGTCAATATATTTGTCGAGCAAAGTTTGTTATCATTCAGGGCTAAATACGAAAGGTATGGTTAATGTATCTTAAGGTTTTCTGTTAAAGTAAAGCCAATAATTACTTTTTGTGTGGTGCCCTTTATTTTGAAAAGTATCGAAACTAGGGATGTCCGATAATATCAGCCTGCTGATATTATTGGTCGATAAATGCGTTAAAATGTAATATCGGAATTATCGGTATCGTTTTTTTTATTATCGGTATGTTGTTTTTTTTGTGTGTGTTTTTTTTTTATTAAATCAACATAAAAAACACAAGATACACTTACAATTAGTGCACCAACCCAAAAAAACTCCCTCCCCCATTTACACTCATTCACACAAAAGGGTTTTTTCTTTCTGTTATTAATATTCTGGTTACTACATTATATATCAATACAGTCGGCAAGGGATACAGTCCGTAAGCACACATGATTGTGCGTGCTGCTGGTCCACTAATAGTACTAACCTTTAACAGTTAATTTTACTAATTTTCATTAATTACTAGTTTCTATGTAACTGTTTTTATATTGTTTTACTTTCTTTTTTTATTCAAGAAAATGTTTTTAATTTATTTATCTTATTTTATTAATTTTTCTAAAAAGTACCTTATCTTCACCATACCTGGTTGTCCAAATTAGGCATAATAATGTGTTAATTCCACGACTGCATATATGTGTTGATATCGGTATCGGTTGATATCGGTATCGGTAATTAAAGAGTTGGACAATATCGGATATCGGCAAAAAGCCATTATCGGACATCCCTAATCGAAACACATTTTGGTATCGGGACAAGCCCACACTCAACTAATTTTATCTCCAGTTGCGCTGAACTGAATGGAAGAATGAATCTTCTGTACACCAAAGCGCCTAATGAGGCGCACTATAGCCTCCTGGGAAGTGGTGTGAAAGTCGCTACAAGCGTGAAGGCACTCTGCAACAAGCATAACGTGGCCGTGACACCTCAAATCCCTTTTCAATGGCAAACACAAGCGGAGGCGGTTTCTTACTCTGGGGTCTCGGAGGAAAAGAGCTTTCTGCAGCAGGGAGTTGATGTCCCCGATCGGAGGGTAGTGCATCAGGAGGCCCAGGCAGGTCTGGAAGTTGCTGGCAATCACTGAAAGATACACCTGATGAACAAAATCAGCCTCAAAACACAGGTGCAGGTGTGCGGGTGTGTCGTACGAGCGTCTCGGATGTAGAGCAGCATGGCCACGAAAACGTAGTCCACCAGGTCCAGAGTGATGCTGTCAGCGAATAGAGCGTCCCAGACCACCAGCAGGTCCTGAAGGGGAAACTCGCGTCCGAACAGCAGGCGCACCCAGCGGCTACAGCGGGCAAAAAGCACAAAAGGTTTGGCTGTGCAGCTGAAAACAAAAAAAAGAGCGCTGACATTCTTTGTACTGACATTCCGTAGATTTGCGGGGCGATTTCCAGCCGGTTGAGGTGCATGTGCAGCTCCACATCGTGCTTCTTCACCAGCTGATCTTGGATGCGGTTGACTTTGGTTACTATGGCAACAGATGGCCCCAAGTCCTGGGGCCGCGCAAAAGGGATGCTGCTGAGCATTTCTTCTTTACCCTGCAGGGCAACAAAGTGGCGTGACTGAGCATCACATGCTCTCTGGACACGCCCCCCTCATTCCCAACCACTGCGCCGTGGCAAGTCATCAACTTCCACCTAATTGGTCCCAAAACTATTACTCATTGAGTTCAAATACCTATCTTATTGTAGAGTTGGAAAAATATGGCAAAAATAATCGTCTTGATTTTTCGGGCTGATATTGAAATCACGATTAATAACACGATAACTTATTACACCACCAAAACTCAACTTGAAATAAAATTCAAAAGAACAGATATAACTAGTAACGAATAAACAAGTAAAATAATAATGAATAAAAATAGCAATAACAATAAAAATAAAAAAAGACAATAAAATTTAGTTTTCCACTTTTGTTTTTAATAACATATTTGTGTCATAGAAAACATTTAATAAAATGTTGTTAATAAATGCAAAAATCCTTAGATTTATTGGTGTGATACATCTTTGGACAATTTTGACCAGTATTTCAGGTAAAAGAATAGTAATGGTGTAAACGTATCAACGTTTTAAGTACATTATGCTTGTGTAAGGTACTTTTTTGAAACCTCCATTTTGTTAGCGCAGTCAGACCAGACGTGGCGCACCGCGCTATTATTGTGAAGGGAGGGAAAGTGTGTTGCTGTCCATGATCTATGATGTCATTCACAAACAACAACACAAGCAGATGAGATGTGTTGTGAGTGTATGGATTGCTCTTGCTAGCTTTAGCTTCCCACTTTCAAGTTGCCATCTCCACAGTGTTTAGTGCAAGACATGTTTCGGAGATGAATGAGTGCTATCGGACACATTATTTTCCCTTCTGCTCACAATAACATTTTACTTACATTTATGTCAATTTCCCTGATATTCTGCCGTTAACAGCGCATAAAGTTTTATTGTCCAATTCCGTGATCCTGTCTGCAGTTACGTCAAGGCTTACTGTTTTGTTAAGTTTCGTGACTATTGATTAGACATACTAGCGCTGTGTCAAATAAAAAGTAGTAACTATGGTGACATCCCAAACTTCTAGTAGACGTGCTCTTTTTTCACTTGTACACTCACTCGTCCGTTTCATTGTCACCAGCCCAGGAATGTGAATAGACTTTACGCAGCCCATGAATAGTTTTTTCACTATTATATTTTGATGATTGTCTGAGTGACAGGCAGAACAATGCACAAACCCCATTTCCATATGAGTTGGGAAATTGTGTTAGATGTAAATATAAACGGAATACAATGATTTGCAAATCCTTTTCAACCCATATTCAATTGAATGCACTACAAAGACAAGATATTTGATGTTCAAACTCATAAACTTAATTTTTTTTTTGCAAATAATAATTAACTTAGAATTTCATGGCTGCAACACGTGCCAAAGTAGTTGGGAAAGGGCATGTTCACCACTGTGTTACATGGCCTTTCCTTTTAACAACACTCACTAAACGTTTGGGAACTGAGGAGACACATTTTTTAAGATTCTCAGGTGGAATTATTTCCCATTCTTGCTTGATGTACAGCTTAAGTTGTTCAATAGTCCGGGGGTCTCCGTTGTGGTATTTTAGGCTTCATAATGCGCCACACATTTTCAATGGGAGACAGGTCTGGACTACATGCAGGCCAGTCTAGTACCCGCACTCTTTTACTATGAAGCCACATTGATGTAACACGTGGCTTGGCATTGTCTTGCTGAAACGTTGCTGGTAACGTTGCTTGGATGGCAACATATGTTGCTCCAAAACCTGTATGTACCTTTCAGCATTAATGGTGCCTTCACAGATGTGTAAGTTACCCATGTCTTGGGCACTAATACACCCCCATACCATCACATATGCTGGCTTTTCAACTTTGCGCCTATAACAATCCAGGTGGTTCTTTTCCTCTTTGGTCAGGATGACACGACGTCCACAGTTTCCAAAAACAATTTGAAATGTGGACTCGTCAGACCACAGAACACTTTTCCACTTTGTATCAGTCCATCTTAGATGAGCTCAGGCCCAGCGAAGCTGACGGCGTTTCTGGGTGCTGTTGATAAACGGTTTTCGCCTTGCATAGGAGAGTTTTAACTTGCACTTACAGTTGTAGCGACCAACTGTAGTTACTGACAGTGGGTTTCTGAAGTGTTCCTGAGCCCATGTGGTGATATCCTTTACACACTGATGTCGCTTGTTGATGCAGTACAGCCTGAGGGATCGAAGGTCACGGGCTTAGCTGCTTACGTGCAGTGATTTCTCCAGATTCTCTGAACCCTTTGATGATATTACGTACCGTAGATGGTGAAATCCCTAAATTCCTTGCAATAGCTGGTTGAGAAAGGTTTTTCTTAAACTGTTCAACAATTTGCTCACGCATTTGTTGACAAAGTGGTGACCCTCGCCCCATCCTTGTTTGTGAATGACTGAGCATTTCATGGAATCTACTTTTATACCCAATCATGGCACCCACCTGTTCCCAATTTGCCTGTTCACCTGTGGAATGTTCCAAATAAGTGTTTGATGAGCATTCCTCAACTTTATCAGTATTTATTGCCACCTTTCCCAACTTCTTTGTCACGTGTTGCAGGCATCAAATTCTAAAGTTAATGATTATTTGCAAAAAAAAAATTGTTTATCAGTTTGAACATCAAATATGTTGTCTTTGTAGCATATTCAACTGAATATGGGTTGAAAATGATTTGCAAATCATTGTATTCCGTTTATATTTACATCTAACACAATTTCCCAACTCATATGGAAACAGGGTTTGTAATATTAGCTGGAGGAAAGTTAGACAATAAACCACGGTACCTGCAGTGTACCTACAATGCCATAAGTACATTGTTGGGCCAGCACCAGTAAAAATGTTTGTAAAAAAAAAAAAAAAAAAAAAAAAATCGATTATGTTTTGCGAGGCAACACTTTACCTTCCAGGTGATACATGTGAATCATGTTCCACTAACTATGTTTGGATATTTGAACAACAGGCACGCCGTGCACACAAAGAAAGCAGCAGACTGGCCTCGTAGTAACAAGGTCAACATTCTTCTCCGCAGTGTGCTGACTATATTCTTGGAAGTAGCCGTTTTATGTCAGTTTTGGTCCGTTCATATCTCATTTGTTAAGCCTTTGGACAAAACAATTCCAATGCTCATTTTTGGTAGCCTGTCAATGGGCTCGTCCATTGTATGTTAGCATTAGGCTAGCCAGCCTTTATCCTGTATAGCAGTGTTGCTTTTTTTCAGTTTCTGCCAAACTGTATTGTCAAATAAACATCCTTCCTTCATGTGTGAGGACCTTGTGTGTAGATGAATGTCTTTTCTTTTGTGTGCTTACTTCATTGTGGAGACTATCAAACAACCTCATATTGAAAAGGTTTCAGCTCTAATTCAAATGGGTCATGTTAGGATTTTGTTCATTTCAAACACGTTCATGTGGTCTATAGCAGTGTTTTTCAACCACTCGTGTGCCGTGAGAGATTATGTAATTTTACCTAATTGGGTTAAAAATATTTTTTGCCAACCAGTAATTATAATCCACAAATAATGTGCCGTTGTTGAGTGTCTATACTGTCTAGGGCTCGGCAAAGTAACACGTTATACTCCTCCATATCAGTAGGTGGCAGCAGGTTGCTTTGTAGATGTCGGGAATATGGTTTGTCGGTCACAATATGCAGAAGATAGCGGGAGGCAGCGTGCAGGTAAAAAGCTATGTAATGCTTAAACCAAAAATAAACAAAGAGCGAGTGCCGCTAAGAAAAAGCATTGCAGCTTAGCGAAGGCTATGAAAAACGAAACTAAAACTGAACTGGCTACAAATTAAACAGAAACAGAATGCTGGATGACAGCAAAGACTTACAGCGTGTGGAGCAGAGACGCGTCCACTGTAAATGTTCTGTTTTTGCATTGCGCATTATTATGGTACAGTCTTTTAGTGTATTTACGGTAACTCCCAGCATGCATTGCTCTATGCGCGGGCTCCGGTTGTTAGTCTGTTATGTGAACGGCAGTGACCGGTTTGTTATTGTGTTCCCTGAACTTAACTCAGTAAAGTATACGTATAAAAAGAAGAAGGTTGTCGTCATTGAGTTATCATCCACAAAGTACATCCGTACATGACATGACAATCAACAATGTCCACACAAAGAAGGATAGCAACAACTTAAATAGTCTTGATTGCTAAAACAAAGCAGGAGCGCGAAATAGCGCTCAAAGGAAACCATGAAACTACAACAGGAAAATACCAACAAAACAGGAAAAGCAACAAAAATAGGAGTGCAAGACAAGAACTAAAACACTACACACAGGAGAGAACCAAAAAACTCAAGATAAGTCACGACGTGATGTGACAGGTCGTGACAGTGGAACTACTTTGAGATAAGAGCTATAGTGATGCATGGTTGGTTATAATTTAGATTAATTTCCAACAATTGCGAGAACGACTTTTAATTGTCAATATTGGCTGCTGAGTTTCATTTTTTAATGTTTTCTACTGGTGGTGGGCCTCCGGATTTTTTGAATGAAAAAAATGTGCTTTGGCTCAAAAAAGGTAGAAAAACACTAGCCATGTAATGGTCCAAATTGTGCATAGATTTTGCTTTACAGACCAAATTCTCGTTGCATTCTGACTGAACGTGCAATTTTAGTGGGCGGACCGAAGCCCTCCTCCAAAACAGGAGGGAGGAGTGCTGGCATGGATTGGACAACAAGTCCAGATCCGTGTGCTCGTACTTGAGCAATCGTTACCCCCATAAAACGTTTGGGACTAGCCTCCAGCCAGTACACATAAAGACGTGTGGATGTAACTCACCCTCCTCACTTCTCGTTCATAGCAAGAGAACCAAGGCTCTGCAGTCTCCATCAGCTGAGAGAACAGTGCACTAAAAGAGGGAAGAATTTGTCACCAATGAAGCAATCCCTTTTTTTTTAACATTTGTTTTTGGAATTTTTGACAGAAAATACAGAAATACAACATGCCAAACGCTATTTACTCCCAAACAAGTAAACCACAAAAATGACATAAAACAGGGTTTGTACACCTTTTCCATGGCCAAATTCAAGCCCTTTTTAAGGACTTTCAAGATACATTTTCCAGTTTTTCCAGTACCCTTCAAAAGGTGAAAACCAGTGTGAATCAATCCATAGCCTTGTTTGAGGTCACCAAATGCTGTCTGAAGGAAAAATACGGAAAATCTGCTAAAACCTAAACCTAACATTGAACCAGCAGTTATCATTAACTGAATGGGGCATGGAAAATGAAGCAGTGTTTCTGTAGACTATTCAATGTCATTGGTGTTTGCAAACATGTCTCCATTTGTGTTGTTTTTAAAATTTCTTGTTTTTTTCTTACTTACAGCACTCAATGACATCGAACTGCACAGATTGATTCACACCGTATTTGTGCTTGTAAACTGCATAATGTGATATAAATACACGCACCCTCAAAATGTCAATTTCACTCATTCATTGACAAAACTGTTCCACATTAATATAAGAATAATAAATTAAAGGAAAATATTTTCTTTGTTTCACAACACCTCAGTCACCTTTCATTAAGCATATCTAGCCTTATAACTGTGGCCATGATAACAAATCGATTTTTAGTTGAGGGAAGTTCTTAACATTATAATTTATCATTGACAAACGCTCGCTTTTTTCCTTTCATAGCTCGTAATAACTTTCCGTAATTAACATGTAATCAAGCCCTGATCTCACAGTTTAGGTCTAGCATGTACCAAAAGATTAGGAAACAAAACGCTAGTTAACTCGTAGGGCTAGTAATCTCTGTGGCTTACCTGTCATATGACTCGAGAGAGCAGACTCTCCCATTGCGAAAAGCTGGATTTCCTTTTTGCATACTTTGCAGCAGGCTACACGTGGATTTGGTCCACATTTTATCCAAAGTTTGTATTTGTCATTTTCCATACAATATTCATTAAAACGACAACCTCCCGGCATGATGGACCGATGCACCACTGTCCTCTTGGGGGCGACACAGAGCCGTATATACATGACAACAACCTAATGTAAGGGCTCTTGCAAAGCCAACAGATCAAGCGTGTAGCTTTCATTTTTAAGGAAACTTATTTTATTTTTTCCCCATTTTATAATTAGCCTATTGCAATATGATGAACATTTCCAAGCATTTCCAAGCACTTCACCCAAAATTCAAGCATTTTCAAGGTTTTTAAGCACCCGTACGAACCCTGATAAAATAAAATGAAAACAATTTTAAATAAAAAAAAAAAAATGAAGCAATTTTGGAATCCAACCATACTCACTATGCATCATGCTCAAGGTACTGTGGGTCCAACAGACACTTCATCTCCTCACTGTGGGAGAGACAAGAGGTTATTAAGCAGAGCCACACCTGGGGATAGCAAGCTACACACTTTTAGCTTTATGAAGCAATGCCCAGGTGCCATTTATTACCTGCTTCATTTGATAGTACAGTCGTCCCTCCCCACATTGTACGTATTTCTGGCCTAAATGAAGTCTTATATTTATTACAGGAAAGTACTTGTCTTATATTCCTTGTGTTGAGCACAATAAATATTCTGTTTCCATGCCGATAGAGTCATTGTTTACGTGGTTGTTTTTAATGGCAAGTATGTATGGCAATTTCCGGACAATAAGCCGCTACTTCCTGGTTGGAATCCAGCTTTCGCCATCCTAGACACTTAACCCACCTTGCTCTCAGTGCTGTAAACGTAGCTTACATGTAGATATTGGGTTTTTCAAAGTAAAGCACTTGGAGTCACTGGAGAAAAGGCGCTGTATAAATATAATTCACTTCACTACTTTTTTCCAGTGCTCTAAATCCTGTGGCTAATTCAAAGATTTTTCGCCAATATCCCGCTAATACATTCAGCCAACGATATTGCCAAAATGGTCACGATTGACCAATGAGATTGTTCACATTAAGCCAAACACACACAAACATTCAGTCAGCCATTTAGCGCTTTATAGACTAACCCTCGTCATGGAGAACAAACGACGACATGCACAAGACGTAGCCCCAAAACCAAAGACAATCATCAATGAACACAAGCGGCTGTGTAAATATTTAATTTATTCATGTGTTCACCTGTGGCTTATAGACTTGCGCCGCCAATATATGTATAAAATAAGATATCAGGTGGGTGCACCTTATATTACATTATATATATATATATATATATATATATATATATATATATATATATATATATATACAGCCCAGAAATGGGTAACTGTTGATGTACTTCATCTTCAACTACTGCCTCATTAAGAACACATCCCCACTAATTCCCTTTGCGCTCCCTGCACTTTAAAACGCTGTATGTGTCCAGGTCAGGGGCAATCAAACAACTTTTACCATCAAACTGCGTGTCCCTTCTGAAGAGGAGTAGCGTTTAAAAAAATAATTCATTACATTATTCCTTCTGAAGTGAAGTGCTTGGAATACAAACAATAAAAGAACACACATTTGACCACATAGTGAGGGCATTGCACTTGTGACTTTGCACTATGACATCAGAGCACCTTTTATCATATAAAGTAGGTCTGAATCAGGGGTTCTTAACCAACTTTTCCACTATAGAGGGTTCTGGGGCCCACTCAAATACGAACACTGATTTAGTAATCCTACTCTTGATTTAAATTGCATTCAGTAATTATATCTAACATATTTACTCGGGATGGAACGGTATCAAAATCTTACGGTACAATATTATGGCGGTATTGAGCCCACGATACAATATTATTGTGGTATATGTCCCCCCAAAAAAGACTTTCAAATGTTATAGTTTGTAAAATGAAGTGGCAAGAATGTTTAGGATAAACACACTTGCTGTAATTGAACACAAACATAATGCTCAAATGTTCTAATCATAGTATTACTACAAACAATGTGTGTGTATATACAGGTAAAAGCCAGTAAATTAGAATATTTTGAAAAACTTGATTTATTTCAGTAATTGCATTCAAAAGGTGTAACTTGTACATTATATTTATTCATTGCACACAGACTGATGCATTCAAATGTTTATTTCATTTAATTTTGATGATTTGAAGTGGCAACAAATGAAAATCCAAAATTCCGTGTGTCACAAAATTAGAATATTACTTAAGGCTAATACAAAAAAGGGATTTTTAGAAATGTTGGCCAACTGAAAAGTATGAAAATGAAAAATATGAGCATGTACAATACTCAATACTTGGTTGGAGCTCCTTTTGCCTCAATTACTGCGTTAATGCGGCGTGGCATGGAGTCGATGAGTTTCTGGCACTGCTCAGGTGTTATGAGAGCCCAGGTTGCTCTGATAGTGGCCTTCAACTCTTCTGCGTTTTTGGGTCTGGCATTCTGCATCTTCCTTTTCACAATACCCCACAGATTTTCTATGGGGCTAAGGTCAGGGGAGTTGGCGGGCCAATTTAGAACAGAAATACCATGGTCCGTAAACCAGGCACGGGTAGATTTTGCGCTGTGTGCAGGCGCCAAGTCCTGTTGGAACTTGAAATCTCCATCTCCATAGAGCAGGTCAGCAGCAGGAAGCATGAAGTGCTCTAAAACTTGCTGGTAGACGGCTGCGTTGACCCTGGATCTCAGGAAACAGAGTGGACCGACACCAGCAGATGACATGGCACCCCAAACCATCACCCAACCATGCAAATTTTGCATTTCCTTTGGAAATCGAGGTCCCAGAGTCTGGAGGAAGACAGGAGAGGCACAGGATCCACGTTGCCTGAAGTCTAGTGTAAAATTTCCACCATCAGTGATGGTTTGGGGTGCCATGTCATCTGCTGGTGTCGGTCCACTCTGTTTCCTGAGATCCAGGGTCAACGCAGCCGTCTACCAGCAAGTTTTAGAGCACTTCATGCTTCCTGCTGCTGACCTGCTCTATGGAGATGGAGATTTCAAGTTCCAACAGGACTTGGCGCCTGCACACAGCGCAAAATCTACCCGTGCCTGGTTTACGGACCATGGTATTTCTGTTCTAAATTGGCCCGCCAACTCCCCTGACCTTAGCCCCATAGAAAATCTGTGGGGTATTGGGAAAAGGAAGATGCAGAATGCCAGACCCAAAAACGCAAAAGAGTTGAAGGCCACTATCAGAGCAACCTGGGCTCTCATAACACCTGAGCAGTGCCAGAAACTCATCGACTCCATGCCACGCCGCATTAACGCAGTAATTGAGGCAAAAGGAGCTCCAACCAAGTATTGAGTATTGTACATGCTCATATTTTTCATTTTCATACTTTTCAGTTGGCCAACATTTCTAAAAATCCCTTTTTTGTATTAGCCTTAAGTAATATTCTAATTTTGTGACACACGGAATTTTGGATTTTCATTTGTTGCCACTTCAAATCATCAAAATTAAATGAAATAAACATTTGAATGCATCAGTCTGTGTGCAATGAATAAATATAATGTACAAGTTACACCTTTTGAATGCAATTACTGAAATAAATCAAGTTTTTCAAAATATTCTAATTTACTGGCTTTTACCTGTATATATATATATATATATATATATATATATATATATATATATATATATATATATATATATATATATAGGGGAACACATTCACCATTAATTAGTTGCTTATTAACATGCAAAATAATAGCATATTGGCTCTTAATTACTCATTATTAAGTACTTATTAATGCCTTATTCTGCACGGCCTAATTATACAACCAGTAAGCCATTATCCAAGAGTCTTCCCTCAATAACCTCAGAATTATTGCTTATTAGTAACCCTAACCCTTATATATTTCCCTAGTGTCCAAATAACTCTAAATTAAGTATTTTTTACTTTAATAACCAACTAAGTAATGGTGAATATGTTCCCCAAACTAAAGTGGTATGGGGAACATATATATATATATATAATATATAATTTTTATTTAAATATACTTTATTTTTCTAAAGATTCTAATCTCCTTAAGAAGGTACAAACAGTTTGATGGTAACAATTCCCTCGACTTGGCTCTGACCTGGAAGAGAGACTAGGCCAGAGGTCTACAACCCGCGGCTCTAGAGTCGCATGCGGCTTTTTAGCGCTGGAACTTTTTCAAAAATGTGTGAAAATGGAAAAAGATGGGGGAAAGAAATATATATTTTGTTTGAATATGGTTTCTGTAGGAGGACAAACATGACACAAACCTTCCTAATTGTTAGAAATCCCACTGTTTATATTAAACATGCTTCCCTGATGAGAGTATTTGGCCAGCGCAGTTTTGTCCCACTAATTTCAGCGGTCCTTGAACTCACTGTAGTTTTACATGTGCAACTTTTTCCGAGTCTGCCACAGAAAGACAAGTTTTATGCCACTCCTTCTTTGTCTCATTTTGTCCACCAAACCTTTTATGCTGTGTGTGAATGCACAAAGATGAGCTTTGTTGATGTTATTGACTTCTGTAGATTGCTAATCAGACATATTTGGTCAGTGCATGACTGCAAGCTAATCCATGCTAACATGCTATTTAGGCTAGCTGTATACATGTTGCATCATTATGTCTCGTTTGTAGGTATATTTTTAATTTCCTTGAATTATGTCCACTGTGCATTTAATTTATATTTGCACATTATCTGTATGCAATACTGGCTGCATTTCTGATAGTTGTTTGTGGGCCATGTTGTTCCAGACCACAGCAAATGTCACCATGTTGTTCCAGACCACAGCAAATGTCACCATGTTGTTCCAGACCACAGCAAATGTTACCCAGCTTGCAAAGATTGTAATAAATCCTTTAGAAGAAGACGTTTCCTTTAACTTGGACACACACACCTATACCTTTGCCCGTTCTAAGACAGTCCTTTCCAGGAGTTATCTCACCCCCTGAGAAGTGTTACTAATGTTTTCTAATGTTGTAAAAATGTGTAAAATAAATATTACATTTCAACATTTCTGTCAACGAACATTTGTGTCATCCTGCACCACATATTCATTTTGATTGGTAGTAGGCTAATATAGCTAATATAGACACTTACATCATGTGTTGTCTTCATTATAACAG
The DNA here is from genome assembly GCF_033978685.3 of Nerophis lumbriciformis. Taxonomy (NCBI): domain Eukaryota; kingdom Metazoa; phylum Chordata; class Actinopteri; order Syngnathiformes; family Syngnathidae; genus Nerophis; species Nerophis lumbriciformis. The sequence continues at coordinate 29,089,799 of NC_084568.2, read as the reverse complement.
TTATTTAAGACTTTTAAAGTCATTTTGATAGTAGGCTAATATAGACACGTACATCATGTGTTGTCTTCATCATAACAATTATTTAAGACTTTTAAAGTCCTTTTGATAGTAGGCTAATATAGACACGTACATCATGAGTTGTCTTCATTATAACACTTCTATCAGACTTTTAAAGTCATTTTCACAGTAGGTTAATATAACTAATATAGACACATCATGTGAAGTCTTCATCATAACACTTATAAGACTTTTAAAGTCATTTTTATAGTAGGCGAATATAACCAATATAGACACATCATGTGTTGTCTTCATTATAACACTTATATAATACTTAGTCATTTTGATAGTAGTCTAATATAGCTATATATAGACACATCATTTACGTGATTATTGTGATCTTTTTTTTTGGTGTGCAACACGGATGTTATTTTTTTTTGTTTTATTTTATCTTCTATCTGTACATATTAGTGAGAAATATGGAGCCTTTGTTAAAATTTTTTTGTTTTTCACCACGTTTTCCTTCTGTTAATGTATGTAAAAACCTGCACTCCAACAAAGTCAGTTCCCCATTGTGGTATAAATAAAAGTCTGTTCTATCTTATCCTAGAGTCAGGCGAACAGAACACATTCAAGGCGTAAAGTAAGTGTAAAGGTGAGATTATGGGTGTTATTTCCTGTTGAGAGTACTTTAATCATGTTGAACACCTTATTTATAAGGTCATAAACAGCTTTTTTATACTAGAATGAAATAAATATTTTTGTAAACATCCAATCGGGAGCAATTATCAGCGATTAACGAGGGTTTAGTGTACAGGTGTGGTGTAAATGCAATGCATGTTACAGACAATAAAAGATGACAGGAAGTGACCTGGGGCTCGCCGTCTCACTGGCGTGCAGGAAGGCTTGATGGTCGCAGTGCAGAACGAAGACGATGGGAGCCAACAACTCGTGCATCCCCTGTGGGACACACAGGAGGAAGTGTGAGGTGAAAATAAACTTCACTTGTGGTCAGCTTGGCTGGAATAGTGATGCATGAGGGTTGTCATGTGTGATGACGGCGTGGCGCAGTGGAAGAGTGGCCGTGCGCGACCCGAGGGTCCCTGGTTCAATCCCCACCTAGTACCAACCTCGTCATGTCCGTTGTGTCCTGAGCAAGACACTTCACCCTTGCTCCTGATGGGTGCTGGTTAGCGCCTTGCATGGCAGCTCCCTCCATCAGTGTGTGAATGTGTGTGTGAATGGGTAAATGTGGACGTAGTGTCAAAGCGCTTTGAGTACCTTGAAGGTAGAAAAGCGCTATACAAGTACAACCCATTTATCATTATTTATTTATGACAGCTGTCATTTAGATATTGTTGGCCACGGCCCGGCCAAGTGTCACAAAAAGATGCTTTGCAAGCCCATCCATCCATTAGCTGGCGCCTGTTTAGATCACCGAGGCTCCTCTGGTCTCAACACATGCAACCGTTTCGGCTTTTTCTTTTGGAGGGCGAGCCTACTTTCTCCAGTACCTGCTTATAAAGCAACTGTTCATTTTCTCTGGCATAGCAGAAGAGAATGTCCGTCAGCTTGCTCCGCACATCCTCGTCCTGGAAGTAACGGATCTCAGGAAACCTTCAGAATAATACAGGATATAGCTGTGAGAAACCACGTATGACTGAGTTCAGAAATACTTGGTCACATACGTTCTCAATACGTCTTGTTTGATCATCCCCTTCAGCTCCTTGTCCTGGAAGAACTTGTTCCACGGGCTCTGGGTAGGAAAAAGCAAAACACAATTCAGGAAGCATAGGCAATTAGATACTTCCAGGCTGGCGAACCACTTCAATTTACAAAACTGCTTACGCTCTTGTCTCAGAACGATCTTTCTGTGCAAGTATGGACACATGCTCCTCAGGAACCAGGAAGGTGTGGGGTTCCCCAAGGCTCAATTTTAGATCCCATTTAAAAAATATATTTTCCACAGCTACGCCGATGATACACTATTGTGCATTTGTCATGTCTTGCCAAGTGTATTGTACCATAATGTCCCGGCAAGAAATCTGCGTTCAAAGAACTCTGGCTTATTAGTGATTCCCAGAGCCCAAAAAAGTCTGCGGGCTATAGAGCGTTTTCTATTCGGGCTCCAGTACTATGGAATGCCCTCCCGGTAACAGTTAGAGATGCTACCTCAGTAGAAGGATCTTAAAACTCATTTGTATACTCTAGCCTTTAAATAGACCCCCTTTTTTAGACCAGTTGATCTGCCGTTTCTTTTCCTTTCTCCTCTGCTCCCCCCTCTCCCTTGTGGAGGGGGAGACACACAGGTCCAGTGGCCATGGATGAAGTGCTGGCTGTCCAGAGTCGGGACCCGGGGTGTACCGCTCGCCTGTGCATCGGTTGGGAACATCTCTGCGCTGCTGACCCGTCTCCGCTCGGGATGGTTTCCTGCTGGCCCCACTATGGACTGGACTCTTACTATTATGTTGGATCCAGTATGGACTGGACTCTCACAATATTATGTCAAACCCACTCGACATCCATTGCATTCGGTCTCCCCTAGAGGGGGGGGTTACCCACATATGCGGTCCTCTCCAAGGTTTCTCATAGTCATAGTCATTCACATCGACGTCCCACTGGGGTGAGTTTTTCCTTGCCCTTATGTGGGCTCTGTACCGAGGATGTCGTTGTGGCTTGTGCAGCCCTTTGAGACACTTGTGATTTAGGGCTATATAAATAAACATTGATTGATTGACTTGATGACACGGAACCAAAAAATACCCTTTTTAACATGAAGTCCTAGATAGCAGGAGGGACGTACACCACACTGCAAAAAGTCAGTGTTCAAAAACAAGGAAAAAAAACCCAAAAGTTAGGGGTATTTTACTTGAACTAAGCAAAATTATCTGCCAATAGAACAAAAAAATTTGGCTTGTCAAGAATTTCCAAAACAAGTCAAATTAGCTAACCTCAGTTAACCCAAAAATACCTTAAAATAAGTATATTCTCACTAATAACAAGTGCACTTTTCTTGGTAGAAATTTTTTTTGACCTTTTTGCTCAATATGTTGAAAAATATTCTTAAATAAGTAAATGCTAGTGCCATTATCTTGACATAATGATATGCACTTGGCATCATGATTTTTTTTTTCATGCTTGAAGTAAGAAATTATTACTTTAAAAAAGTAGGTTTATACTTGTGAGTGTTGATGACACAGCTTTGCAACAGTTGATATTCTAGTTTCAAGCATGTTTTACTCAATATAAGTCATAAAATCTCAGCAACAAGCTGTAATATCTTACTGAGATCATTTCGGACCAAAACCCTTAAAACAAGTAAAACACTCGAACATAAAATCTGCTGAGTGAGAAGAATGATCTTATCAGACAGAAAATAAGCAAATATCACCCTTATTTGAGATATTTAATCTTACTTAGATTTCAGTTTTTGCAGTGCAAGTACCAGTATTTGTTGGTATTAGTTCCTAGTTAGGTCTGTAAAGAGGGACTGTTAAGACTCTAGACAAATGATACGGTCAGCTGGAAGAAATAAACCAACAATAGTTGTATTAGTCACTTCGCATGGAAAAAGACGCGGGTAGGATCAAAGAATCACCTTGAAATAATCAGAAATAAGGCAGCAACACCACACAAAAGTTTGTGACAACAATATTTCCTCCTCAAAGTCACACACGCTAATACGACTTGGTGTCAGTTTGAAGTGAACTCGGTTTACTTATTGGTCACTACAGCGCTTAATCCACAGGTCAAAATTAATCCACTCAAAAACGTGACAAATTTAAGTAATATAATCATCCATAAAGATGGCCTCCACTGACAGGTCTCTAGTCGCCGTCTGACGTCACCTTGCTTAACTGCACACCCACCTAACTAGCTAATTAATTGTATTGATTGATATGATATATCATGTCAAAGCACATGCATGCCATATATAAATATTATTTGTAAGGAATAGAAACCCAGTGATGGATGTGTGTGTTCCTGACAAGATGATGACATAACTGCATTAGCAAACACACTTGACTTGTTTAAGACTTCGAAAGTTAAGTTAAAGTTAAGTTAACGTACCAATGGTTGTCACACACACTAGGTGTGGTGAAATTTGTCCTCTGCATTTGACTCATCCCCTTGTTGACCCCCTGGGAGGTGAGGGGAGCAGTGGGCAGCAGCGGTGGCCGCGCCTGGGAATCATTTTTGGTGATTTAACCCCCAATTCCAACCCTTGATGCGGAGTGCCAAGCAGGGAGGTAATGGTTCCCATTTTTTTAGTCTTTGGTATGACTCAGCCGGCGTTTGAACTCACAACCTACCGAATTCAGAGCGGACACTCTAACCACTAGGCCACGGAGTAGGTTGTGCAAAAGCAGCTGTTGATAAAATACTCCCAGCTATGACATGTTACATGATGTTGCTGGTGTACAACCTCTTGTGCTCATAAAAATGCATTTTTTCCACGTCTTTATTTACACCGTACAGTACCATATACCAATGAATACCGGTATAGATAAGGAATATCTTTACAGCTCAACCAAGACCACAGAACAAAGTTATAGGTCCTGAAGGCCAGAAAGAGAAATATTTACCAAAATTACAAGATCATAAAAAAATCTTGGTGTGATTTTTGACTCTGAGCTGACTATAATAAAAATAATACAAAAACAGTTTTTTATCATCATAAGACCATAGCAAGAGTCCACCTGTTTCTCTCTTAGGTGCTAATCATGCTTTAATTTCCTGTCCTTTCGACTATTGTAATGCCCTGCTCTCTAGTCTTTCCAAGAAGAACATTAGAAATCAACAGTTATTACAACACTCAGCGAAGGACGAAAGACCACTTATTAAAAAAATAAAAAATAAACTTTAAAAGGCACACCTTCTCAATCAGGCTTTGATTCTAAACTTTTCTAAGATTCTTATATTCTATTATGTTAATTTCTATTGTATTTATTAATATTGTTACGAGGGATGTCCGATAATATCAGCCGATAAATGCTTTAAAATGTAATATCGGAAATTATCGGAATCGGTTTCAAAATTATCGGTATCGGTTTCAAAAAGTAAAATTTATGACTTTTTAAAACGCCGCTGTGTACACGGACATAGGGAGAAGTAAACGCACTTCCTTTGCGTGCCAGCCCCAGTCACATAATATCGACGGCTTTTCAAACACACAAGTGAATGCAAGCATACTTGGTCAACAGCCATACAGGTCACACTGAGGGTGGCCGTATAAACAACTTTAACACTGTTACAAATATGCGCTACACTGTGAACCCACACCAAACAAGAATGACAAACACATTTCGGGGGAACATCCGCACCGTAACACAACAGAACAAATACCCAGAACCCCTTGCAGCACTAACTCTTCCGGGACGCTACAATATACACACCCCGCTACCCCAACCCCGCCCACCTCAACTCCTCATGCTCTCTCAGGGAGAGCATGTCCCAAATTCCAAGCTGCTGTTTTGAGGCATGTTAAAAAAATAATGCACTTTGTGACTTCAATAATAAATATGGCAGTGCCATGTTGGCATTTTTTTCCCATAACTTGAGTTGATTTATTTTGGAAAACCTTGTTACATTGTTTAATGCATCCAGCGGGTGCATTAATAATTAGGCATAATAATGTGTTGAATCCACGACTATATATATCGGTATCGGTTGATATCGGAATCGGTAATTAAGAGTTGGACAATATCGGAATATCGGATATCGACAAAAAAGCCATTATCGGACATCTCTAATTGTTACTACTATTATTGTTACTATTTAATTTGATTTTTAATGGATTATTTTTATTCTATTTAAAAAAAAAATGTTTTTTTAAATACACAAACACACACACACACACGCCATGTTATTGTCAATGACGCTGTGTGTGTGCGTTTTTTTTGTTTTTCCTTGTAAATTGGTGTAAAGCACTTGCTGTTGCAACTTGCCTGTGTAGGAAAGACGCTAAATAAAGTTGTTTGAAAAATGTAGTACCGGTAACTATTTTATCATGTGTATCATACAAATCAGTGACAGTACGCTAACACTTAAAGAGTGAAATAGTAAATCATAAATCCAATCTATTTTTAAACATCCTATTAAGTGCCTAATTAAACACTGATCCACGAGATGACTAATTACTACAAGTCGACTGTTAATGAATCAATAATGAGCTTCTGAAATGCGAAAAGAGTATGAAGGTGATATTGTGTATGCAAATATGAAGGCGCAGACACATGTGCTTTGACAAGGACTCAATAAAAACCCTGCTGAACTCACCCCCTCGTCCTGGGATAGCGGGTTGTTGACCACCAAGTCCTGCTTGCCCGCAGCCTTGCGAGGGTTTGTGATGTGCTGCCAGGGAAAAGACGCAAGAACACAACTTGAATCTACTGGAATAGTCATGTGACCCGAGTGCTTCTTGTCTCCATGCTTCTTGTCAAATGTGAAATGATCAACTTAAACATGTTTTGAGGTGAAAATTGGAGTTACAAACATCCCCACCATTAGTTGGCACAGCCAATGCCACAGGGAACCCGCCCAAAACATATGGTCTTACTTGCTAGCATTAGCTTGTAGCTAAAAATAAACATAACTTTGTTTTTCAAGATGGGAAGGAAGAAAGTGAGCGTGAAGGAAACTGCTGAGAAGAAACAACAGATGATATTCATTAAAGAAAGAAATCATTAGCGATTCCAGCGACACACTGCTAGTCTGCACCATACTGAAGTAAAACCAGTCTAACGCAAGCCAAAAAATAACATCTAAATGGCAGACTTTTATCTATGAAAATATGAAAAAGCTGCTGAGGGCGCAGCAGCTGGAAGGAAATACTGTCAAAGTCTACTCTCCGAGGTCAATGCTGTACATTATTATTACAGTACTTCATAAAACTGCTCCAGTTGTTAGCAGTACATTCTGTTTGTTTTTAAGAGGACTGTCAGAGTTGATGCGTTCACTTGTGTGGCTAATCACAACGCAGAATAATCACACAATTTATTTGGAGCGCACATGCTCGCTGGAAAATCTCACTTCAAAATAAACCCTGACTGTATGTTAGATAAAACTGTTCAATTGCATTCAAGTATTCTGATGAGAAAATTGCATTTGTGTTAAAAACGGTTTAGTTTCTTTTTTAAAGTTACTTTAATGTAATGCGATGAATCAAAATGTAACAGTGTGATTAATCTGCTTTAAAATGTAATCTGGATTTCATACAATATTTCTTATGGGAAAGTTTGCTTTTCTCTTCATGCCATATTGATTTCAATGATGTGCTTAATCAGTATCATGCTTGAAAAA